>NC_048314.1:11181673-11353882 GCF_013100865.1 Trachemys scripta elegans
TCAATGGAGCTTCTTCTGATTGACCTCTACAACTCTGAAAGCTGTAGTAGGAAAGGTTTGCACCATTTTTCTCCAGCAAAGAGGATATTGGGTGGGAGGGGTTTGATTACTTTTCCTCCAAATCTCTTAAGGCCCCCTTTATGGAACACATCCCTATTCAGGGCAGCATCTAAGCACGTACTTAAATCCCATTAGGCACAGAGTTGGGTGATTTTTTTAAGCACACTTTATTCACCCCAAAATGCATTTTTAGGTCAACTGAAACTGTTTGTGAATTCTAGTTGAATTTCATCTGGAAAAAAAAAGGAGGAGAGAGAATTCTGCTAAAGGCAAAACATTTAGTTTTAAAATTCATCTAGATACAGCTAAAAACCCCCAAAAGGTAAAACTACAATTGAAAATGAACCAAAATGTTTCACTCAAACAAACAAACAAAAAGGTTTAGTTTGATCCAAAACATTTTTATTCTGTTTTCTTTTCTTTGTTTTGGTTGGGGGGGAGGGGAAGTCATTTCAGATCGACCCCAAAACAATTGCTGCTTTTTCCAGTTTGGCCACCAAACTGAAAAATCCCTTATTTGCACAGCTCTAAATGGTACTTAAAATTAAGCACGTGCCTAAGGAGTTTGTTGCTGATCAATTACAGAAATGCACATATACGAGCAAACTGATTTTGCTGAACAGCCTGAATCCACAAAAGATAAGCAAGTGTCACTATGGGAGAGAGAGAGAGCAAACCAGCTGGGGAATTGATGGGTGTGGGAATCAGGAGGACCTGAGTTCTAAGTTCTGCCTCTGCTGCATAACCTTGGGCATGTTACCAATTACCATCTATACCTCAGTTTCCCCAACTGTAAAAATGGGTAAATTATACTTTCCTCCTTTGTACTGTTCATTGAGAGCTATGGATGAAAACTGATCGATTACAGCTGGTTATTATTATTTATGGAGGTACAGAACAACTCCTTCTCCCCAGGAAGGCTCAGCATCTGCCTTCAAAAGGTCACCCTGTAGTTAGCCATCAACCAGCCAGTTCCATTTACATTCAATCACTTTTGGGGGGAGGGATCTGAAATATTCCCAGGACTTTCCCCCACATTTCCCAGTCACTCTTCTTGGCTGACTTCCAGGTGGGACTAACTTGGGAAGTTCCAGCTTCTTCCCAACGATTAGTGTCTGGACTGGATCCCTCCACATGTAGGAACCTGAACTAGAGCCCACACTGGATTCCTCCTTGGTGCTGAGTTTGTGCTGGATTCCACCTGGCCACACTAACCCATACGGGATTCCTCCAAGGTGCCAGATAGGGCCCTCCTGGGCACGAGTTCCAGTGCCAAACAGATTATCCTCTGGGCACCACATGCCCACATCACAGATTATCCCAAATGCTGGATTCTTTTTGCATGGTGGATTCCTCCTGGGTAACGAAGCAGATGGCAGCATACCCCCAGGTACTGGATTCTTGCCAATTGCTGGAGCCAGAGCCTACGTTGGACACCTCCCTGGCACTGGAGCCTGCATCAGACCTGTCCCAGGCACCGGAGGCCATGCCTGATACTTCCCAGACTCCAGAGCCTTTAGAGACGCACCAGCGAGCCATTCCAGAGTTCAATAATTTCATTTTTTAAAAGCTTTCAATTTCCTTTGACAGGTCTGGAGTGTTTAAAAATGGCAAAGTGAAGAAGATAAATAGATTATTGATTGAACAGGCTTGTAATTCCTTAGTGAATTGGATTTAGTTCCTTCACTGAGATCAGGTCTCTGCCATAAATCTCCCAGGGAATCAATAAGATGGAGAGCGCCTGGTAAGGAGGCCTTTGTTTGTTACCATGGACACAGCGTGGGACCGGGAGCAAACCTCCCGCAGGAGGGGAGGACGGAAACATGGAGTCGCAGCTGAGTCAGCCTTGGCAAAGAATAATTCCACTTGCGTCAAAGTTTTAACTGCATCGGGAATCAGTCTGGAGCTCTGGAGGCCTTACACACGTGGCTTCCATTTGTCATGCTGAGAGAATACTGTGTCTAGTCATTACTATAATAAGCTATCCCAGCACTAAACAGTGCTGCTCCAGAGAACGGGAGCAATTTCACCTCCTCGTGACAACGAACTGGTGTGGAGGCCACTCATCAGGTGCATGTGCAGTTCATGTCAGCTCCATGATCTTGATCTGGGTCGAGGGCTGCTGTTTGTTGGCGGCCATCAGACGTAGATGGGGGGTGGCTTTGGAGCCTTCCACACTTTACCAGGCTGGCTGACAGGGGGATTCCAAATGGGTTTAGAAACACAGAGGAGGATCAGCAGAGCCCGGCAGTACCAGAAGAGAAAGGAAACAGACTGGAAATGCTGCTGCAAATCCTAATTGTCCCTAAGCACCATATACTGGGAGTCTCTGAGCATCTCTAAACCGTAAAAAGCTGTTACCACCTAGGAAATGTGTAGTGGCCCTGGTGCTGCACATCATGGTCATTTGGAACGTTGGCAGGCCACATAGTTCCACCTGGTCCGAAAGCCCAATCTCTTGGACTAAATGACAGCCTGTCTAGTTCTGCCGGTTATCTGGGTCTCAATCATACACTGTTGTACAGTTTCTGAGCCCATCCAATAGAGATCGGGGTACACACTCCGGCCTGCCCAAATCACCCAAGATTACAGACAGGATGGCAGAAAACGTTCAAGATGAAACCTAACCCAGGTGAATTTTTACCTGCGTTGGAGTTTTCTTACCCAACTGAAAAGTCAAGCCAGGCTCACCGAGGTTCACGATCATTTTGACAAGCCTGAGCCTAGGGAAACATGCAAAATGCGGTACCTTCAGCTCTGTTTTGCTGAATGTATAACTTGGCATGCATCCCCACATGAACAGATGTCCCAGCCCCAAAAGGGTTGCAAGTACCCCTACAAACTGGGATCCCAGAATGGTACGCAGCTCTACCCATAAGTTCAGCCACTTAACAGAACTTCCATAGCTGTAGGGCTTGACAAACTAGACTGGAGGTCTTCCAAGAACAGGCTTTTTTTGGGAGATTTCCAGTACTTTCTGTTTCCAATTGAGCTGGCAAGAGCTAAAATAGCCTTTTTCATTCTATTTTGTTCCCCTTCTGGTCCTGGCTGGACCCAAAAGGCACAGACAGAACAATGAGTGAGAGAGAGGAAGGCAATTAGCTGAACGTTTGCAAACTTGCAAAAAGGCCTGTGGCTCTGCAAGTCTGGTTCCAATTTGGGGCGTGACTTTGTCTTGCTTCCACCTGCTCCGCTGGCCACATGTGCACATTAGAAAAGATTTGATCTAGCTTTAGTGAGAAATGTTCCCCCAACTTCATTGGATGCATGCAGTGGAAAATACAGTAGGAAGATATATATGGGGGGAACATTTCTCACTAAAGCTATGGGGGGAATGGAATCTGAAACCAAAATCGATTTTTGGCTGACCATTTTTTGAGTCTTTTCTGACAATTTTTTTGGAGGCAAGCAGGCACTTTCCACCATTTGCCTTTAATCTGAAACTCAATTTTCCATCCAAAAAAAAAACCCAATGGAAAAATTTTGACTAGCCTTAAATGTATCTGAATGTTCCCAGAACTTTTGGTGGTTCAGAAGAAAGAGAACCCATAGTTACTATACAAAACCAGCCCAATTTGCCCATCACAGACAACCCTCAAACCTGCTATCTAGGATAACCCATGCAAGCGACCGCTTCCATCTCTTTTAGCAGAAGTGAGAGAGGCTCACGCTTTTTTCCCCACGGTTCAAATGTCACTGTGGGCTTAAGTGGGGCCAGTTAGACCAGTATCTCCTTTCCCCTCTGTAGTACTGGTGGTTAGGATAAAAGGGAGCCCCGCTCTGAACTGTTCCTGCTTTGAGACAAGGTTTTGCTAGACCTCGGAGGCTCACCTCTAGCATGGACTCCCATGCAAATGGTTACGAGGCATCAACCTGCAGGTGGATGCGTGAGAAGGAGTAAGGATGAACTATATGGGCTGAGAGAGCTTGAGGGGAAACAGAGTCTGCAAGAAAGGCATGTGGTTTTGAGCTGGAAACAAAAGGGGGAAGGTTATTTAGAGCCAGGTTCTCTAAAGTATGGAGCAGCTGTGACCTAGAGAAATATACTGGTGCCATGCTGAAGGTCTGGTTCCTCCTGACCCCAGTCCTGTACTCCTGTGACTCTCTGCCAGCCCTGACTTGTAGGCTCTGATAATGACTTTGGCATTGCAAGGAGCAGGAGCAACTTCTTGGTCAGCACTAGTTGCAGGGCAGGGCTGGCTGAGGGGAGCTTTGACAGCTCAATCCCCTGGTACTTCCCATGATAATAGATCAGACTTAAATGAGACTCATGTGCCCCCCGCCCCCCCGGAGCGTTGGCGGCTGAATTCTGGCAGCACACATGCTGATGGCTGTTTTGAATCAAAAGCTGTCCCCATCCCTTCTATCCCCTCACATCCTGGCTCCCTTCTCCTCCCCGAATGCCTTTCCCCATGAGATTAGCACCCGCTGCCTCTGTGGTTTCTTTAAATAGTGTTTGGAATTAACAGAGTGCGTGAGATGGCAGCCCGGGAGAATGAATTGCTCTACAGAACCGAGAGAGTGCATTCAGCCACGATGCAAGCTCTCCCGACTGCCTGGATGTCTTTCAGACCTGACCCGGAGGTGCAACTTCTAAGGGTTGCGAAGGCAGTGACCCATTTGAAAGCGCATTCGCTCCTTGGCTTTTCTGCTGATGTGCTTTAATAATAATAACACCTAGCTCGTATGCAGAGCGTATTGTCCATAGATCTCAAAACTCTGCCCATAAGGGAGTATCATTGGCTCCATTTTACAATCCGGGTGACTTGAAGTTCAAATGTGTGTTACTCACCTAAAGTCACACAGTAGGTCATGGGTAGAGCTGGGAAGAGATTTTTCAGTCTCTTGGCTCCTAGCCCAGAACCCGCTCCACCAACTAGACCATGCTGCTCACAGAGTTAATCCAGCAACAAACGGGTTAATGAATTTGGAACTCGATGCAGGTTTAATTCAAATCGCCGTGCTCCTATTGGCTAGCAGAACCTGGGACCCGTGAAAAGGTGAATTGTCACAGCTCTAGGGCTGTGCACCTGCTGTGGGAAGTCTCATCTCAAGCAGGAGCAGATGCTGCTCCAACAGGAGTTTTGCCATTGATTTCCATGGGACGCAATAGATTGGATCGTGTGATTTGGAAATGGAACACCCTGGACTGGGGACCGTGGGCCGACATTTACACCACAGCAAGGGGTGGGCAAGGTGGTGTAAAATGCGGCTGCTCATATCAGCCAGGTTTCTACACTCACATTGCACAAGGGTAAATGGTGAGTCCAGGTGAGTTGCACAGTGTCAATGTAACAATGTTGGTCCCACGATATGAGCGAGACAAGGTTGGGGAGGGAAAATCATTTATTGGACCAACTTCTGTTGGTGAGAGAGACAAGCTGAAAAGACCAGAAGAAGAGCTCTGTGTAAGCTCGAAAGCTTGTCTCTCTCACCAACAGAAGTTGGTCCAATAAAAGATATCACCTCCCCCACCTTGACTCCAGCTGAATCAGGCCCGTCTCCCACCATCCATCCCAGGTGCCAGGCAGACCCCATGACATCTACTTTCAGTGCAACCCTATCCCCTCCCTAAGATCTGAAACAAGTGGGGGTGGAGGGGGGGTAGTGGGTGATTATTAGAAAGCAAAAAGGCAGAGTGAGCTAGTTTAAAGGAGAGGGGAAGATTGCTCTGAGATTGGTGCTGAAACGGCAGGGAGTGAATGAAAGGGCCGAGAGCATGACTGTAGGAAACAGGAATGGCTTTATGTGGAAAGCTGTGATCCAATTAAAGGGAGAACTGCCAGGTTGGCTTAATTCCCCCTGAATAATGGGATGATCTATCCCAAGTGCTCCATCTGAACCCACACACAGCCATTTCCCCCCTGCCGGCGTTTATAAACATGGAAGCCAAAGCAAACACCCCCGCCACTAATGAGACAGGCCTCTCTGTATGAGAACCATCATCTCCCTCTGCCCTGCCATGCCTTGCCTCGTTTACATATCTTCATTTGTCAAGCATCCTCTGAACATTTTGTAGGCTGCATCCTCCTTTGCCCTCCAGAGCGATGAAAAGGTCACCCATCTAACAAGGAACGGTGCTGGAAATAAACGCGTGTGTGTTTCTCTATTCAAACATCAGATGTGACATCGGGAGATGAACCAGCTGCCAAGAACCTGCTTGGCATGTACAGTGCCATGCGGCAGTTTGTCCGGGCCCCGTCTCTCTGCCACAGATCATTAGCTGTTCCTGTTTCAAGGCTGTTTTTCTCCTCACTGTCTTGATGCCACTGATGCATCATTTTCCCTCGGAGACATTAACAAATGGGTGCAGCTAGAAATCTCAGAGAGGCACACAGACATCCGCTCCAGGATTTACCGGCGACGGACAGCACTGAGGGCTTGGTGTGTCTGGCAGGCAGAGGGCTCACTTGGTCCATGTATTCACTTAGTATCCAAATGAGGCATTTTAGATTAAATTTCTGAGCCCTCCTTGAAGTGAATCTGGTTATAGCTCCCAGGAGGAGAAGAACCCGAGCGGGATTTCAGGGCCACACCTGGAATAAGCTCTGTACACAGTGCAAACCGTGCTTGTTTTTCTGCCTCAGTGTCCATGTGCAGTATGCATCCCAAGGCAGATTTCTGCGCCCACTTGGGTTGGACTGACTTTATATGACTGTAGGAATCATGCAGTGGAGATTACAGGCCAATGCAGGGCATGTGGCACGAACTGTGCATGTGGTGGTGCAGTGAAATTCCGAACACTTGCATCTCAAGCTGCCCAAGGGCCTGGAGGCACCTCTTTGCTCAGGGTAGGAGGGTGTCCGCTCCCTACTGCAGGGATGGGTTTAGCAATGCTGGGATAACTAACGCCACATTTATGAAGTGCCTCTCTCCCTGCCTTTCAGGGTGGGAGCCCAGACCCAATGCCAGATCCAGACCTACGCCAATTTACAGCAGCTGAGTATCTGGCCCAGCTGATCGAGTTCTGGAAGCTGAACTCAAACTCTGCTGAGGGGAGAAGAGGTGGAAGTGGATGAAGAAATGGAAGAAAGTTGCTGGATCTTTGAACGGACTCAAGGAAGCTAATTGTATAGATCCTTTTCTTTTCCTATTTCACACAAATGCCCCTTTTATTTTACCTTATTCAGCTTTTAAATGTAAATATCATAAATCTGTCATATCTTTAGCCAAACTCCTTCTACCACACGTACAGCAAGGCCGTCTCCAGGGGAGAGAGAGAAAGAGACGTGATAAGGGTAGGTGGGAGACGGAGGGCAGTGGAGGGGAGGAGGACACTGGGGCGGGTCAGGTGTTATCAGCTGTTCAAGGGTGGCTGAGGAGACTCGGCATCTTGAGACTCATATTCCTTCTGTATCTGTCATGCCACACGACAGGCATCCCTGGGAACTTGTTCGCTGTCGTGCAGCGGCTCTTGGTGCCCACAGGATTATTGGTGATAAACACTAGTCTTTTCAGGTGGAAGCTAGTAGCGCTGCTCCATTCTGCGCTAACTGCACAGCACCTGCGGAGGTGGGCCCCAAGAGTCTAGACTTCACACTACACAATGATGCTTTACATAATTGACAGCCACTATGCAGCCAGTGTGTTAGGATCATTGCTTACCACAGTGACCAGTGCTGTTGCATTCTTTCCTTGTATACCCTGTCGGTCTGTCTGTCTCCGGCTGTTGTCTCTTGTCTCATACTTATATAAGCTCTTTGGGGGAGGGACCATCTTTTTGTTTTTTGTTTTGTGTTTTCACAGCACTTAGCACAATGGAGCACTGGTCTGGGACAGGGACTACAAGGCGCTACCATCAGACAAATCAATAAAGAATCAATATTAAAGAATAATAATGAATAATGAATAACCATGTGAATATTGCTATAGATCTGGTCAGGCTCCCCCAGCTAGGGCTTCACCAGATTGCTGTGAGGGGATCCAGCCATTGTGTTTTAAGCCTCCGGAGTCTAAACAGAGTCCAGGCACCGTTACTGTGTTAAAATCCCTAGGTATAGGCTTGTAGTGCAGATCCTCTCTCTAGCACCCCATCCTGAGAGCTCAGACAACAGGCTCCCTCTACCCAGCCCCCGGAAGCAGTGCTGATTCCTGACTCCCCTTTAGAATCCTAGAATCATAGAAGATCAGGGTTGGAAGGGACCTCAAGAGGTCATCTAGTCCAACCCCCTGCTCAAAGCAGGACCAATTCCCAACTAAATCATCCCAGCCAGGGCTTTGTCAAGCCGGGCCTTAAAAACCTCTAAGGAAGGAGACTCCACCACCTCCCTAGGTAACACATTCCAGTGCTTCACCACCCTCCTAGTGAAATAGTGTTTCCTGATATCCAACCTGGACCTCCCCCACTGCAACTTGAGACCATTGCTCCTTGTTCTGTCATCTGCCACCACTGAGAACAGCCGAGCTCCATCCTCTTTGGAACCCCCCTTCAGATAGTTGAAGGCTGCTATCAAATCCCCCCTCATTCTTCTCTTCTGGAGACTAAACAATCCCAGTTCCCTCAGCCTCTCCTCATAAGTCATGTGCTCCAGATCCCTAATCATTTTTGTTGCCCTCCGCTGGACTCTTTCCAATGTTTCCACATCCTTCTTGTAGTGTGGGGCCCAAAACTGGACACAGTGTTCTAGATGAGGCCTCACCAATGTTGAATAAAGGGGAACGATCACATTCCTCGATCTGTTGGCAATGCCCCTACTTATACAGCCCAAAATGCCGTTAGCCTTCTTGGCAACAAGAGCACACTATTGACTCATATCCAGCTTCTCGTCCACTGTGACCCCTAGGTCCTTTTCTGCAGAACTGCTACCTAGCCATTTGGTCCCTAGTCTGTAGCAGTGCATGGGATTCTTCCGTCCTAAGTGCAGGACTCTTCTCCTCTGCTAGATCTTCACCTATAAGTGTGAGCCTTCTGGGTTACCTTGTCCAGGGCCCACGGGGTAGGCATAGCATATCACACACACAGACACTTTACATGGAAGCCTAACACTCTAGTGCGCTTTACTTAATCAAATGAGAAGTACACAGAGCTATACAAACTAACAAATCCTATACGCATTTCCCTGTCTCAGTTTCCTCACCACTCCAGCTTAGGGTCCCTTCAGCCAGGAGGATGGAGTATTTCCCCCCAGCACAAGCAATGCCCCTTAGCACATCTATCGTTCAGTCAAATCATACTCATAAAAGTTACGTACGCCCCCTTGTCATTATGGTGTGTACCTGTTGCAGGTTCTACTAGCAATAGAGGATCCCAAATTTCATAGAGGCATTCAGAGCTACAGTAATTTTCATAGAAACAACTTCGTAATATCAGCAAGGATTCATAAGTTGTACACACGGAATCCCCACATCATCACAGCTATGTATTTTAAACGTCATGTCCTCAGGCGTGAGACATCTGCTAATAGTAAAGTGCTCAATCCTGAAGTATTTGTTCATGTAGAATTCCCAGACAATGAGAATCTTGCTTGTACAGGATTCAGAATCAGGCACAATAATAACTAGCACGTAAAAGGATCATGCTAGTGGTTAATACCATTTAGCAATTTTCATTAGTGCACCTCACAAAGGTGGGTAAATATTACAGATGTTCAGAAAACAGAATTTCCACCCCACGGGAAATCCTGATAGTTCAACATTTGTTTTTGTCCTGCGACATGCTGAAAAGTTGAAATGCTGAAAATTTGCACGAAGTCAAAGATTCTAAAAAATTCCAGTTTCCAGTTGTCGAGATGAGAAATGTCAACGTTTCCAAGTGAAATGAACCACTGACATTTTCGACAGTTCAGTGTGTTAACATTTTCAAATGCTGAAATGTCAATTCAAAACTAAAATGTTTCATTCCCATTGGAAAACTGAGTCCAACATCTTCTCATCCAAAAAAGAAAAAAGAAATAAAATGTACAAAAATCCATATTTTTGTATTCCTCGGGAAAAGTTTTTAGTAAAAAATGTTGATCAGCTTTAGTAAATAGAACTGTCTCTATGTTAGAGATAGGGGATCTGAGACATGGTAGAGGTTATGTGACTTGCCCAAAGCACAGAAGTTTCAGAGCCAGGGTTAAAAGAACAGGAGTACTTGTGGCATCTTAGAGACTAACAAATTTTTTGGGCATAAGCTTTCATGGGCTAAAACCCACTTCATTGGATGCATGCAGTGGAAAATACAGTAGGAAGATATATATACACACAGAACACGAAAAATGTGGGTGTTGCCATACCAACTATAACAAGACTAATCAATTAAGGTGGGCTATTTTCAGCAGGAGGAAAAAAAAATTTGTAGTGATAATCAGGATGGCCCATTTCCAACAGTTGATAAGAAGGTGTGAGTAAAAGTAGGGGAAAAATTAGCATGGGGAAATAGTTTTTACTTTGTGTAATGACCCATCCACTCCCAGTCTTTATTGAAGCCTAAATTAATGGTGTCCCGTTTGCAAATTAATTCCATTTCTGCAGTTTCTCGTTGGAGTCTGTTTTTGAAGGGGTTTTTTGTTGGAATTGCGACTTTTAGAGTGACCAGGGAGGTTGAAGTGTTCTCTGACTGGTTTTTGAATGTTATAATTATTGACATCTGATTTGTGTCCATTTATTCTTTTGTGTAGAGACTGTCTGGTTTGGCCAATGTACATGGCACAGGGGCATTGCTGGCACATGATGGCACATATCACATTGGTAGATGTGCAGGTAAACGAGCCTCTGATGGTGTGGCTGATGTGATTAGGGTTAAAATATACAAGTTCTTAGCTGCCAGACCTGTGCTCTGTCAATGAGAATGCACCAACTAGAAGATGTTCATGCCCTGTGCAGGATCTTCATTTGCTTTGTGGTGAGAGTCCCCTGTTATATGAGAGTCCCCATTGTTGTGAGTCCCACACCCTTTTGTTGTTACAGTTTTGTGCACGGTTGTCCCAACCAGGAGAATACACCAATAGCAGAAGAAGCTGATAATAACTGTGCTGCCCAAGGTCAGTACGAGACGCACCGAGATTATGGTCTCAGAGTTTGACTCCAGTAGCAGCTGTGTAAGTGCAACTGAGAGCAGTATTTAGCTCTTTGGAGCCCTATTTTCGGACATTAACACCTCAACTCCACCCTGGTCTTCTTCAGTTGCCATGCTACCTCAGGGGCTCCAGCATCTCTGGTCCCAGGCTTGGCACAGCATCCTATCCTGCCCCATCACCGTAGAAAGGAGTTGGGGGAAGGCAGGCAGCCTGCTTCCTCTCTATGTCTTAGGTACTTATATGCCCACCCTTCCCACACACGATATCTGAGTCATCTCACACTCTTTAATAAATGCATGTTCTCAATCCCCTTCCCCCCAGGAAGGCAAGGCAGTGCTATTATCCCCATTTACAGACGGGGGACTGAGGCACAGAAAGACCAAGGCCAAGTCTACATAACAAAATTGTCAACCGAACTTATGTCGGCATACGGCCACCACAGTTGTTAAACGGCTTGTGTGCACGCACCTTTGGCTCCTTCTGTTGGCGGTGCGCGTCTTCACCAGGAGCTCTTGTATCGATTGTATGTATCAGACCAAGAAGCCACCACGTCTGCTGCTAAACATAACGATGCAGTGAGGCGGAGTGGAACTGGAACAAACCTCTTTCCTAGGGCGGGGCCATCAGGCCTGTGAGGAAGAAGCTGAGGATGAAATCAATTAATTCATTCATTAGAGAGCTGCAGCGGCCACAGAGACATTTCAGTTGTGCTCCCTGGGAGATCATTGTGAGATACATATCTCCTTTTCATCAGCGTCCCAGTGGGGAAGCAGTCGTACAGTCTCACTTCTACTAATTGCAGGGCAACACAGACAATGGAAAGCAGGTGATTGCATCGGAGATATCAAACAGGCCCGGGTGGCTGTTCTCTCTGCAGTGGCAAAGCCTCTTATCGCAGGGCACCAAAAGTGTCTTTTTAAAAGAAACAAGAGGCCAGGGACTGCATTCTGTCTTCTCCACCAAGGGGACGTAGGAGAGAGAGAGAGAGCCTGAAGCACTGGGCCAAGTTTAAGATCTGAGGCCTAAACCATAGTCAGTAATGTTAGGCCATGCCGTGAACCAAAGTCAGACCAGTATTAAAGCAGCTGTTTACAAGTTTGCTGTCCGATACACGACCTTGGCAAAGGTATTGTTAGTGTTGCTAGAACACTGACACTCCTAAGAAGCAAGAGATACTGGGCATGTGTGTGAACGCACTCCGAAAGATTAGCATAGGGACATCCTGACCTAGCACAAGATAAGAGGGTTTGACAGAAGTGATGAATAGGGAGGTTTTGCCCGAGACACCTGGAGCAAGATACACGAGGAGGTAACAAGCAGATGTCAGGAAACACGTAAGGTGGTACGTAAGTTGTCTGTCTCAGTCTATAAATGTCAGGGTACTTGGCCTTAACCCTTTGTGTGGCTGAGGGGACAGCAAAGACTCCTGCTGCTGACTGAGCCCCTCCTTGCCACTGGGCACTCATGTGTTAGTGTACCAGTAACCACAGAGCCAAGGCACTAGTACTGTGCCTTGAGGTCAATAAACCTGGCTGAGTGCCTTTGTCACTGAACTGTGCTCATGGTCTTTCTTTCTGGGTAGTACTATCGAGGTCTGCTGAACCAACTACCTGCGCAGGCCTGGGGCAGCATGCGGCGAGAGCACACACACACACGCGCCAACAGGCAACAGGGGGTTGGAGTAAAGGTGCAAGGACTCTCCCACCATTGTGCTCCAGCATAGGTGGGCAGCAAGAAGCCTGCACCTTGCACAACCTAAGCATTAGATAAGAGGCAGACAGAAGTCAGAGCATGAACACTAACAGGAGACAAAGGGAGTAGGCCTAGCTTTGCTCCCATTCTCCACTAGGGGGAATATGTGCATCTAAAGTGTAGTGCTTGCTGCTTCTGCATAAGCGTCTCAAAGGGCAAGAGTACTTTTCTTCTCTCCTCCGTGGCTCAGAAAGCCATTACCATCCCCATCGGCGCGCCCCCTGCCTCAATGGGGCACTGGCTTCTAGAGGCACAATCCAGCTGTTTTAATAAGACAGCTAGCTTATTATTTATATTACAGTAGCCCTAAGAGGCCCCTACCACATTCAGGGCCCTATTGTGTTAGGCTCTGTACACACACGGCAAGAAACAGGCCAAGGAGCTTACAATCTAAATAGACAAGAAAAGCTGTGGAAATCCTACCCACATTCTACAGATGGGAAGTTGAAGCACAGCCAGGAGATTTACCCCAGGGTACCCAGAGAGTCTTTGGCAGGGCTAGAAATTGACCACAAATCTCCTGAATCCTAGTTTAGCGTCTTAACTACAAGGTCATCCTGCCTTGCTCTTATTTTTCCAGCTGTTTGGGCCTGCTATTAAAGCAGTGTGGAATGGTCACAACACAACTGGAATTTGACTGTTTCTCAGGATGTGAAATCAAAACATCTGGCCTGTTTTTCTCTCTCTGCCTCAAAAAATCAGTATGTTTGTTTCACTTGAAAATGAATACATTTTAAGTAAATTGATCCTCCCGCAAGAAGAAAAGGACTAAATGTTCTCTTCAAAATAGATAACATTTTGAGTGAAATTTACCCTATTTTCAGCCAAAAGGAATTTGTGAAAAAGTCCGTTTTGTGAAATGCGTTCCAAGTGTCCGGGAATGTGAAATTACCATGGAACGAGGTTGTGAGCAGTTTCTCATAATAAATAAATAAAGTTTGCAGTTTGGCAGCGCTCTTTGGGACAGATTTTCAGAAGACCTCTGCACTAGATTGTTGTGACGTTAGAGCAAAAATTTTAGAACACGATCATTCTAGAGCTGGTGAAGTTATTTGTCCCCAATAATATTGATTGTGAACTTAGCTCTTTTTTCTGTTTGTGAATCCCTCACAAACCGATCTGGACTCCTACAAATGTATTTGTAAGAATTTGCCGAAGTTCTGGAAGAGGCACATGGATTGATGGGTTGATTGTACACGGTTTGCTATTCATGACATGTTACTGGCCAGCTAATGTCACATGATGCTCGTTGTTCCTTGCTTGGCAGTGCTGGTCAACAGTTTTCAAATTTCAAAACTGATCTATTTTTTTCCTAATTTTAACCAAAAACAGGGACAAGAAAATCATGAAAATGTTTGACTGGAATTTTTAAAACCAGGAAAGTACGGAATGATGAACAGCAAAGGAAGCACACTCTGGTGTGCACTTTTGCTGAATAATCAATCATTCATGCCAAGAGACAAGAGAGAGTCAAGATTAACAAACATTTTTTTTGCCAACCTTTGGTAGTTGTCTGAATACTAGTTAATGGCAAATAATATAAGCCGATGTGTAACGATGAATCAGACTAACTACTTGTATATGTGAAAATGTTTGTGCTTTTTTTTCAGTTAGTTGCACATGCTCATTTTTTGTTCTATCTATGTGTGGACCAGTGAATGGGACAACTAGGTAGGATTCAGGAGACCTGGGTTTTATTCCTGGCTCTGCCACTCACATATAGGTGCTTGGGCAAGTCACTTCAGACTTCTGTTTATCTCAGTTTCCCCATCTGCAAAATGAAAATAACATCTGATTGTTTTAAGATCAATGGATGGAAAATAAAATCTAATTGGCAGGATGCAGCTTAAATCCTTCCCACCCTCCACTTAACTATCATGTGCTTTTTTCCTTCCCTCACCCTCACTTTCACAGTTTCCAGTCCTCAGTTCCCCTGCCCCAAGCCTTCTCCAGCTTGATCTCATATCAGTAAATACATAAAGGCGCAGCTGGAGAATTGCTGTCATAACCCACAATGCAAGGAGAGCAGCTTGAATTTTAAAATGGTTTTCAACTCTTCTTCCTCTGCTGCAGTCTGGCCGCTGTGAGTTTCCCACAGCAACTCTCAGCTCATCGGTGTCCCGACAGCTTGACGCTTTAATGATTTAAACGATTTACATTCCCCAAAGTGCATCAGAACAGATTTATTACGAATGTTTGCGACCTGTTCTCCTAAGCACTTTTCTGACGTCTGTTCCTCATTAGAGTTCACCACCCAGGTCCACTCTGGATGGTAATAAGAAGGTAACTGCTATTCCTTGAAGCTTATCACACACAGGAACCCAGGCACATTAAGATAGAGAATACACTGGGGTCTGTGTGTATAAATGTATTCTGTTAAATGCGTATGTATCCTAGAAAGAAATTCTAAAATAAGATCGAGATGAAAAGTTGTTCCATTTCCCCCCCCCCCCCCCCACACACACACAGGAATGTGACACTTTCCATCATGAGCTGTGGCTCACTGGTATCACTGCTCCTCTTTCTACCAGTCTGCTCTGTACCACCCCACCCACTGTGGGTACAAGTCAACCTCATTCTCCACCAGCCTGTTCAGCTCTTAAAGATTCCCGTTCGGCTTGCTCGTCAATAACAGCCCTGGTTGAGGTCTGCAGCCTCATCCTTGACCCCTGAATTCCTGTCCTGCTATGGGATCTGAACGGTGCTTCATTTGCTCCAAAGGAAGAAGATTCCAGGGTCATTTTTCACTAATAATGACTAGAATGGCCAATCTGCTGTCTGTGGAAGGGTGAAAAGTCAGGCCGGGTCTGCTCTGTGGCTACTTGTTTCTCTCCACAGTGACCAATTTCAGACGGTAATAGGTGCATCAATTATGTCTCTGCCTTCCCCTGCTGTTCAGGTCTTTTTTTTGTCTTTTATTGATTGAAATATTGCAGTGTTCATTCGCTACAACAGACCCCATGAGGCAGGCTGAAGTAGTCACAGCACATCTCCCTGGAAGTGGGATTTAATGAGCTGGTCTTATCTGGGATTGCAGTGGTGTCATCCGCGGGCTCCAACTTCCAGCCTCCTTATTTTGTGCTGCTCTGTGGCTAAGGCCTGAGAGGTTGCATGAGCCCCTGGTACTCCCCTGGCAGGGAAACTGCAGCAAACATGCTTGCGTGCTTGGACATAACAGATGGAAAAGCCTCTCTGAGGGCTACGTGCTGCAACCGAGCCGCAGGCACAAACCCCTGGCTTCCACTCTCAGAGCTGCAGCTGAGGATTGAGGGCAGGCAACAGCCCAGGGGACATGAGCTTTCTGACATGTACTCTCTGAGTCAACCTGGATGTGCCTCTGTTCACCGCGTGGTGAAGCGTCAGGTAGCCAGCAAGAACTGAGGTAGAAGAACCTCTTTGGGGAGTTACTGAATGGTCCATCCAGGAGGAATGCACCGCGCCTTCATCCCATTCTCAGAGCTGTTTTGGAGAGGGGGCGACAGGAGATGACACTGGCTCATTGTGTCACTTTTCTCCCTGGGGAAGCCTTCCCAAGGCACTAGGACAACTCTTCCCTCGCAAGGGCCTTCATGAGCTATCAGCTATCACTATCAAGGCGTTGACTCCTGCATACTGTCAGCCCATGATCCCAGCTTCCATTGCCCACGTGCTAAAATTTGAAACACAGACCTTTGTTCCTTCTGCCATGCTGGGCCCCCTTCCCCGGAAGAGCTCCCCATAGACATCCAGATTCCTTCAAATCCCTCCTTAAAACTCCCCTTTTCTGTGATGCCTACAAAAAAAAATTGACACTAGGAAGGGCACTGCTGTGCTGAGACGACTGCCTGTCATGCTGACCAATACTGTTTCCTTGTACTCCCCCATCTGTCCATATTGTATCATGGGTTGTCTCTTGTCTTGTGCTGAGACTGTAGGCACTGTGGGGCAGAGACTGTCTGTTTGTTCTCTGTGTGTATAGTACCTAGCACTATGGGGTCTTGCTCCAGGACTAGGGCTCTGAGGCACTACAGTAATAATCATAGTAAAGAGGATAGATCGGGGATGCGTAGGCCTTACGGTGGGTTTCATCTGGCACCTGTGAGAATGTGCAGGGTTATTTATTCTGGCTGTGACACACCCAGCGTTAGGCTGCTGGGGCACGGATCCCACTGCCTAACATGCTGATCAATACCGTCAATTTGTTTCCTTGTACGTCCCTGTCTGTCTGTCATGGGTTCGCTTGAGACAAGGGAGCCTCTGGGAAAGAGAGCTCGTCTAGGTTTACAGCAGGCCAATGAATGTTTAACTCAAGAAGGACCACGTGGGCCTTGTTCCACAAGGGAAACAAAAGTCTTTCATTGCAGTTGGAATCAGGCCTTGACCAGGCCTGGCTTCTTGGTTAAGGCAGAGGGAGGAACCTCTCTCCCCTGTCCCAGCTTCGCCCAGAACTGCCCTCTGACAGCAACAGCCTGCCCTTTTTATTTGGCCTGCTGGGCCCTGATTGGCCTCTGCCTGCTGGAGGACCAAGTCTCTCTGGTTCCACCCACAGCTGATCCTGGAAGGCCTCTCTGGGCAAGCCCTGGAGGCCCAGATTTGCTTCCCTTCTCTTCTTAAAAAACAGCTGCTTAGGGTGAGGTGAGCCAAGGCAGCGGGGTCCCCAGCAGGGGGCAGCAAACGCCTGGTACATCCCATCATACTGTATGCATCTGTTGTCTCTGTTCTTATACTTAGAATAAAAGATGGCCCCTGCTCCAAAGCTCACAATCTATCTTTGTACAGCACCTGGCGCACTGGGGTTCTTGGCTAGGGCTCCTAGATGTTCTTGTGATACAAATAGTATACGGTCCATTGAGGGATCTTACACCAGTGGCTTTGCTCCAAGCTGATCCACAACTGCATGCGGGGCTAGTGAAGGGTGTGGCAACTGGCCCAGTGGCACTACCCTTGTGAGTAAACATTCACCAGTGTGAATAAGGGCTGTCTACAGTCTGTCCCTAGCATATCCCCGAAGAGCAGGGATTAGGTTTTTAATTAAATGTATTCTCCACCAATATGGACAACACATGCACTGTTTATATTCTATTAGGCAGTGTAACTCTTGGATAGAAAGTGAAATTTATAGCTTCAGTTGCTAATTTCCCACTGGAAAGGATTTTGTACCGTGCTGACTCTCCAGTATATTCTGCAAGAACTGTTTAGGGTAATTGATATTCAAGTGATATTAGTTCCTTCCTTCCATTCAACGAGGCTGGAATGGAATGGCAACAGCCACTGCATTTATAAGAGAGGCCATTGTTTATTTGAGAAATTAAAACACGAATTTAAATTAAATTGCAAACAAGAGGAGGATGAGACGCCTGGATAAAAATGGAAGAGTTATCGGGAAAAGCTCAGTGAGGAGGTCTGGCTGGGGGCGGAAGCATTAAAAACAAAAACACAAACCAGATAGGAGGTTGGGTTCATTACAATGTTGATACAAAAGAAGAAAGAACCACATTATAGGACTGATTTGAGTTCCATTGCGGGCTGCTTGACACCACTTTCACAACAGCAGAAGGATAGGCCAGTGGTTAAGATGCTAGCTTGGAGCTTGAAAGGACTCTGTTCAAGTCCCTGATCTAGCACCGACTTTCTGTGTGACCTTAGGCTAGTCACTGTGTGCCTCAGTTTCCCCTCTTCAAAATAGAGATAATAGCATTGCCCTACCTCAGTGGGGCGTTCTGAGGATAAATGCATGAAAGACTGTCAGTTATTCTGGTAAGGGGGGGGGCAGTATAAGTACTGTATTTAGATAGATAAGAATGATTATTTCCAATCTCCTTTTAAGCCTAAATGATAACATCCATTATACAGCATGCAGGCTGGGTGGTAATTCCCTGTATTCAGTTTTCTTACACCCACACAAGGAGGGCAATCTCATCACAAAACCCTCCTTTACATCTCAGTAAGTCGGTTATATTGTGCACAATTTTGTTTGTTACAGTGTCCCTGCAATATTAGCAAATAAAACATACACCGTTATTTATAGGGAGGGGGGAAAATTCAAATTTCCCCAGAGAGATTATTGGCAATAGAAAAGTCAGAATGATTTTAATCCTGTCCAGTAGAGAGAACTCCCAGTTGCTTCCACTTGTTAGTCTTTTGTTTTGCAAAAGTTTATCTTTGGGTCCCAATGGATCATACTAAACTTGATTTGGCAGAATCTGATCCTTGACATTTCTTCTTTTAATACAGTCTCCGAATCAGCTGGGAATATCTTCCCCTTTCTCCCTCCCCCTCCCCCCGAGTGCCAAGCCAGTGAGATTGTTCCTGAAAATGAATGTGAAACCTTGAGATGTCTAAATCAGCTTTCAGTGTATGGGAAGGCAGAATGCTCTTCTACCTAATGAAAGAGAAGTGTCAGGACTCCTGAGTTATATTCTTATATCTACCACTGAGTAACCACAAGCAAAGTACAACCTTTCTGTGCCTCAGTTTACCTATTTTCAAAATGTGTTTAATAACTGTAAAGTAATATGCGTCCCTCAGATGAAGTGTGCTATATATGGCCAGACTATATTTAACAATGACATTAAAAGGCGCCTGATTTAAAACTGGCAAAAGGCAATATATTGTTTTCTCACAACATATGATGTACGCTGCTCACTGCAACAGACATTACTGAGGCCAAGAGAATGAATCTGCAGGAGGATTAGATGTTAATTTGAATAATAAGAAATGCTATTAGAGAAAATAAAACAAATGTATAAGGGATAGAGATTCTCATGCTTCAGGGCATAAGCCAGCCACTAACCGACGACGCTTAGGAAGAAACTTCCTCCTATGGGCAAGTAATTCTATAGCTGTTCCATTCTGGGGAGTCCTGCACCTTGCTCTGTAGCATTTGGCATTGGTTGGGGTAGCGCGGTAGCCGCTTGCTGCCTCCTGCATGCCCCCTCGAGACTAGGTTGCCTCAGCACTGCCTTGCCTGTTTTCCCCCTCTTCAGGGCCCTGTAGGAACTCACTGATCAAAGGTGGTTCAAACAAACCTTGCACGGGGTGGATTTGTTTAGTCCTCTGGTACATACTGGGCCCATAAGCCCCAAGCTCATTTCAGTGTCTCTCTCCTAATTAGTCCAAAATAACACACAACAAACTCACAGTCTTCAGCCCCGCTGGCCTTTACAGTCTCTCCTCTGTTTTATAGGGTCTTCCCCAGGCCTGCCTGCCTGCCTAGAGAGCTTTCTCCCACTCCTTGCTGCTTCTGCAGCTTTTCCACGGCCTGCTCAGGGCCTTGCAGGAGCTTCCGTGCTCCCTGCAGCATCTACAAACATAGTTGCCGTCTCCAGAGCTTTCCCCTTTATTGCAACTGCCTGCCCTTTTTATCCATGGATCGCCTGATTCAATCAAGGTATGGCTCATCCTGTAATCAGGTCTGGTTTAGGCCCAGGTTCTCCAGCCCCTGGGGCAAGTCACCCTGTTACAGTTGGAATAGATGATCTACTGTTCTTATTCAGTGTGGTGATTCCTGTGTTTACCCTTGAATCTTTTATACCCAAACCTCTAAACAGGGTGAGCTAAATTCGACTCCATTTTACACCACGCAATTCCATTGACTCTCCTAAGTCTGCACTAGTGAAACCAAGAGAAGAATTTGGACCAATAACTCAGAGGAACGTGAGGACAATTTTGCCTTACAAGCCAGCTGATTTCAAATCCCTCCTGTCCATCCCCCATCTACATATTTATCCAAGGCATTCCGCAAACATGTTTGCATAAGGCGTACAGTCATTTAGCAAACACATCAGGTAGCCAGGAATGTTTGAAGATATTGAGCAAGCAATTACGGTTCATCCGATCAAAGTCTTTTGTTTGATCCAGGCTCAATTAATAGAGAAAGAATTGCCGCATCTCTCCCCAAGTTCAGATTATTGCAATATTTCTGCTGCCTTTGATGGCATAAGAATGATTACAAGACATGAGAAAAAGAGTGACCTTCCCCAGACTTTTCCAGTGGTATTTCAGCTAATATTTTATAATCACTGTTTAACAGAGGAATTGGTCTCCGGTTGTTAATATAAAAATTATCACCTTCTTTGACTAATAAAAATCAATAAGGGCTTCTGTCCTATGAAAGGGCCAGGCAAGCTTCTTGCAGCTCATAATTAAACATTTCTACCTAATCTGGTGCAATAATAACCTTCACAGTTGTATGAAATTATAAATAATAATGATGCCTTACAAAACACCTTTCAACTCAGCGGGTTTCTGAAAGGATGGCCCTGATTCAGGAAAACGTCTCTACCCATGGTGGCACTTGAGCATGTGTATAATTTTAAGCGGGTGCCTCATTCCCATGGCAGTCAAGGATGGATTGAAGCATGTGCTTGGGAGATTTTTCTGACTTGGAGCCTATTGGCTGAGCATCACTGAAATGCAGCATCTTCTGGACTGTAGGACAGCAATACACCATGGCATAATATTAAACAATGGATGCCAGAAGATAAGCATCTACATTCATACTTAGGCAATTGAATATGTGACTAAACTTTCAGAGATGCTGAGCATTCACAACTCCCATTGAAGACACAGTAATCTGTAGGTGCTCAGTAGATGTGAAAATCAGGTCTCTAATTTTGGGTGCCTCGCTTTAGGCATCCAAGTTTGAACATACTGGTTAACAGTTTTTTATGGGGTAGAGGGGAGCAAAAGTCTGGCCAAGGAAATTAGGGTAAACAGGTACTTTTATGAAAAACCATCATGGGATTCATTGCATCCACACAATGCAGGCAGCTCATCTGCTCTTAAAGTCTCACCTGAAAGACCCATGGCAGTAACTTGTGCATGCCTCAATTTGCCTACTTTGGAAGGATAAAGGGCTATGTGAGCAATGCTTGGATTTGGAACCTCTCTCCCCAAGAGTCAAATCTGGAGTTCACACAACTCATCCATCACCTCTCTTGTCTGGTTGTCCTTACTAGGAGTTATGTTTTATCAGGACTCCCAACTTCTCAAGCTGGTCTTCTCTGTCAAGTATAAATGACTATTGTCTTGAGCTATCAAGAGCCATTAAAGCTAATTAACTCACCCATCTCGTTTTGATGATGACGAGCATTTATGTAGCATCTTCCATCACAATGGATCCCACCGCATTTAACAAAATGTAATAAACCTACATCCGCCATGCCTGGGGATCACTTCGTTCACAAAGGACAGGCAGCCACTTCTACAGCAACTGTTTAGTAACACCCAGCAGCGCAACCCAAGAGTTCATGGCAGGGAGTGTGGCCTACTTTTCACGAACGATAAACGTATCGAAGAAAGTGATATCTCTGAGGGCATTTCGGTTTGTGCGTTGTCTGTTAGTGAGAGCCACGTAATGGTGCAGGAATGGAATAGTGGTTAGAGACATTCACTCTTTCTTACAGCTCCCCTGCCCTTCCTGGTTCTTGTTCTACAGACCAAAAATAGAAGACTAGAGTCCAAAGCGCAGGCAATGCGATGTTGATTGGGGTTAACAAGCAAGCATAATCACAGCTCTTACACCAGTAGAGCTTCCTTCCCTCCTCCTCCTCCTTTGTAGGCTTAATTATACCTGTAGTGCTTTCCCCTGGTACCACCCCTTACCATTTATGGTTATATTCATTTTGGAGGGTCTTGAGTCTGGGGACTTCGGTACCACTTCTTTTGTACCCATGGCAGGGGTAGGGAGTGAGATTGTACTGGTCAGGGTCACCTTTTCTTTGGCCTTCGTGTTTCTTATCCCCTCCACCCCATCGCCCCTTGCCCCTCCCAACTGCTTGATCTTGCCTGGGGAGGGGAGTCGAGGCAGAACTGTCTTTCAATTGTACATTTGTCTATTAAACTCCCACCATATCCAGCAAGACTTTAACTCTCTTTCTTAACTTTTCTCATTGTACTGAAAACCCCATCAGGCTGTGAGCAGAAGCAACACAGGGTCTTTGTTCCTTATTCACATGTGTTAATAAGGACACCAATAACTGTATTTGAAAAATCTCAAAATTCAAGCAGGCAAACAAAACCCAAAACTCTATCTCAGGCAAATAAGCAGGCCTAAATACTATACTACCATCACTACCACTCTCCCTTTACCCTATTTCCCCTTAGAAGATAGACATTCAGTAGCCATTACTGGCACATATCCCAGTTTAGATATAGTTTTTTTTTTTTTTTGCCTTCAAAATAGGATCATTTCCCTCTCTCTCAACTTCCGTCTCTGTCTTTCAGAGACAAGAAATTTTGGACACGCAGCTGAGCCCTCAGGCTCACCTTTGCAGTTGTCTTTGCAATCTGGATGTGTCCGTTCTGAGATAAGCTCTGGAGTAGTTTTCAGAGGGGCCAAGCACGCCCAACCCTGGTGGAAAGCCAGACTCTGGGTCTGAAGTTGGACACCCATATCTCGAAGCACCCAAAATTAGTTGCTGCTGTTGCAGAATGTAGCTGTACCCCTCTGTGCCTTAACTGCCCCATCTGTAGAATGGGAAATGATCATGTCTGGTGATTGAAATGTATAGATGAAAGAATTATGTATTATCGTTGGGCTAGATCCTCAGCTGGTGTAAATCCTTGCAGCTTCATTGAAGTCAATGGAACTATACTAATGTACACAAACTGAGGATCAGGCCCATTGTTATGCATTACCATTATCATGTGACTCTCAACCCCACACCTCCTGTGTTTACCCATCACTGGCTTTATCCCATCCCTTTTCATTTGCTTCCTTTCTACACAATTTACATTTCGCCCCCTTGGTGCCTGTTGGACGAGAACCCTTTCATCTCTCATCGTAATGCTCAATAATCACATTTCCATTTGTTTTCCTTTTCATGAAGCTCCTTTCTGAAAACAGGATCTGACCTCTCGCTTTGTGTTCTCCCATCAGCCAACGATTGTGTTGTGCATGAATTTAAATGATTTTTTTACATCTTTACAGAATTTGGTTACTTTATTTTTGTGTGTGTTCTCGTTTGTTTGTTTGCTAATTTCTGGGGCTTTGAGGAGTGGATTAGGCAATTTCCAGAGCCTGTTTCCAATTACTATTGAGTCTTTGAATTGAACTGAATTTCACTGTGAGCTGGATAATAGAATGATCTGAAAATTCAGCTGGAAACATGTCACTATTGTTGCTACAAGTATTAGCGCTAACATAGACTTTATCAATTTTACTTTCTTAAAAAAATCCAGCTTTGAAATCAACACGCGGCTCACACCAAACAAAACCCAGTTGCATCTGGGATTTCTCCTATTATCAAAACCATGAAACCTATCCAATCTCTACACACCTGGATGCCTTGGATACAATCCTGGGGTAATGTACAATAAATGCCCCCAAGAATCACTCTTATTTAACCAGGGACTAGTGTAAAGCAGCATGTGAGTTTGATCTCCGTCAATTTTCTACTGCACAGGTGTCCACATCGCAACAACTACTGTCCCACATGGCAGTAGCAGCCCGCCACAGCAGAGCGGACATGGACTGAATGAGCCATGGAGACTGAATCACCTTTCATCCCAAGGCGTGGTCCAACCAGCTTGTGGATTAATTAATGGAGATATCCCATCTCCTAGAACTGGAAGGGACCTTGAAAGGTCATCAAGTCCAGTCCAGTCCCCTGACTTCACTAGCAGGACCAAGTACTGGTTTTACCCCAGATCCCCAAGTGGCCCCCCTCAAGGATTGAACTCACAACCCTGGGTTTAGCAGGCCAATGCTCAAACCACTGAGCTATCCCACTGCATATGGTCAGATTAGATGCATATGGTCAGATCCTCATCCTATGTAAATCGTCACTGCTACACTGACTTTGATAGAGCTATGGTTATTTATATCAGCTGAATAGGGGGAAGGTATAAGAGAGGGAGCAAGGAGAGCTATGAGATTCAGCCGGGGGTCAGGGGCAGTCAGATCCGAGTCAGGAAGCGAAGTCCCGGTCGTGCCTATTTGCTGCTCGGCCTAATCCTGGGTATCACTGCAGGTGCTCCAGCCCCTCTGGCTCTCGCTCTCACCCAGGGCGGCCCGGAAGGGGCCCCCAAAATCGCTTTGCCCCAGCCCCCCTGAATCCTCTGGGCAGCCCTGCTCTCACCTCCAAGTTTACACAGGGGAGGAGCCCTCCATGATATTTCTACTGCGGGGGCAATAGATCCCGGTTCTGCCGTCTCTGAGCTGAGGATCTGGTCCATTGGCAGGGCAGTGGGTTGGAAGCTGGCCCAGTTCCTATCTGTGCTGCACCTGTTTTATTATGAACAGAGGATTCCAGTCTCCAGAGCTGTTATGCATCTTTTCACCAGCATTAGAATCACTTCCAGATTTGGATACGCTTTGATTCTTTTAATGTATTTCATGACCTTTAAATATGAAGCCTACCCCTTGCATAATGACCGGTCCCTATGGACCACAATGAGGATCCCTGCTCCTAGTCATTCAACTCCGACTTCCAACTCAACGTTCTACTTGAGAGTCATGTCACAAGTCAGAAGAAAGTGTTTGGCTTTAAATATTTCCATTGCCATTTCCTTAGCCTCTGGTGCTTTGCTATTATTCACCTGGCATGTTACTGCAGTGATAAAAGATGTGTCGCCTTCCCAGATTTTTTTTTTTTTTTTTTACAAATCTCATTTGAATTTGTGTTACTTTATTTTGAAGGGCAGCTGGAGTGTTGCATAAAGGGTGAGGAGAGTGGAGATTTGCCTGTTCTTGGAAGTGAAGATTGTCTCTGTACAGAGAGGATGGGTTTCTCCATACTTTCATCCACTTCACTTTTCTTCATAGTTAGGATGCTTTGTCAGCTGACCAGCATACCAAGATAGTTTCAAAGGCAACATCTGTATGCACAGCTGTTTGCCCCCCCCCCCCAATATTAATACTTACTCTGGCTTAATTACTAAGTAAAAAGTGATTTTATTAAATAAAGAAAGTAGGATTTAAGTGATTCCAAGTACATCTGAACATCTGATATAACGCTGTCCTCGGGAGACAAAAAATCTTACCGCGTTATAGGTGAAACCGCGTTATATTGAACTTGCTTTGATCCACCAGAGTGTGCAGCCCCGCTTCCCCAGAGCACTGCTTTACCGCGTTATATCCGAATTCCTGTTATATCGGGTTGTGTTATATCGGGGTAGAGGTGTAGTAATCGACAGAACAAAGTGAATTACCAAGTAAAATAAAATAAAACACGCAAGTCTGTGTCTAAGAAAACTGAATACAGATAAAACCTCACCCTTAGAGGAATTCCAGGAAGCTTCCTTTTACAGACTAGTCTCCTTCTAGCCTGGGTCCAGCAATCACTCCCATCCCTGTAGTTACTGTCCTTTGTTGCAGTTTCTTTCAGGTATCCTTGGGGGTGGAGAGGCTCTCTCTTTAGCCAGCTGAAGACCAAAATGGAGGGGTCTCCGAGGAGTTTAAGTAGACTTTCTCTTATGGGTGGAGACCCCCTCCTCACTCCTATGCAAAGTCCAGCTCCAAGATGGAGTTTTGGAGTCACATGGACAAGTCACATGTCCAGGCATGACTGAGTTTCTTTCCAACCAAGCCACATTCCTGGGAAAGCTCCGATGTGGATTGATGTCTTCGAGTTCATTGTTGGCTTAAGTGGTTCTTGACTGGGCACTTAATTTGCACATTCCTTTCTCAATAGAAATCAAGCAAGTATACAGCCAATATTCCTAATTTCAAGTACAAAAATAATATATCTATGTAGAGGTTATGATCTACTGAATACAATCCTCCTATTTGTATGCATGTGTTACATGGCATATGTAGCATAAAACGTATTCCAGTTATATCATAAATACATTCATAAGCATATTCCCAGGGAGCCTTATGGGGTGCACCGTCACAACCAAATGCTGTGGACCACTTCCAAGAGATGTTTTGGGGAAACAGGACTATCCAGTGCAATGAAGAGCTTGAGGGAGGTCCTAATGCAGTTCATGCAGGTACTGCCCCATTGATATGCTTAAACCTCATCGTTGGTTGGTGTCAATTAGTGGAGCTCTATGGACTTCAGGGAGTTACGCTGATTTACAACCACTGGGGATCTAGTCCACAGTATTTAGGGCAAAATGTAGTCTTTTTTTCTTAAATGAGGACGTATGAGTGTTTAGCTATAGGCTCAGCTCCTCACTGGATGTAAACCTATGATGCTCCATTGCTTTTCATGGAGCTACGTTGACTTACACTAGCTAAGAATCTGGCCCACAGGGTTTGCATTCAGTCAGCTATGGAGACTCAGATTCAGGGGAGCTACGCTGATTTACAGCAGTTGAGGATCTGGCTCCAGGATGGGATCTCCGTCAGCGGAGCATTGACTTCCCCAGAGTCGAGGGATATTTGGATCCAGGGGTTGATTCAGAGCATCTCTACATTTCCACCATGTAAAAAAAAAAAAAAAAAAATCTGTTTGGAAGGATGTTTAAAAGCATTTCCCTTTGTCTACAGCTTATCAGCTGTTTTCCATCCCCCATCTCTGAATCAGTGTGTCAGTATTTTTGGACAGTTCACTGAAAACTTTGCTGTGTGCTTTCAAGCCAGGAAATGATATCCTGTGCTGTCAGGGTTCCATTCTGAAACAAGATATTCATGACTTTCCCTTCCGACACAGACTGGTATTGGAACCAAGCCCTCCCATTCAGGTTTATTTTTAACTCCTCCCTCCTCCCCCACACGTAATCTCCAAAATCACTTTAGAAAAGTACTATATCAAAAGCTGATATTAAATTCTCAAGTGCCTAGCAAATGATTTAAAGCAACTGCTTGCACTGGGGTAAACCCCAGAGATTTCTTTTGTAAAGTTCCACCTACATAATCTCTCAGAGGTAGATTTTCAAAGCTTACCATATACTTTAGTCTGGAGACATTTCTAGGCTTGTATGGCTCATCTACTTTCTGGCCACTACTTCTTTTAAGTAGGAAAATGGTTGTTTTCTTCCTATGTAATCGCCTTCCTTTGTTCGGCATTTCCCTTTGCTGTCGCCAGATACACGTGCAGGGCATGATCAGTCTATCTGTTCTGTTGTGGGGCATCTGGAGAAAAGAACATGATAGATACCTGATATGGAGAAAAACAATGCAAGCCAAGCAAGTGTGTGAGCTTTGTTTCCATGAGCACATGCTGCATACAGATAAAAAGCACACTTGGAAGAGAAGGCCTGACAAAGGGAAAGTAACGTGTATCCCATATTGAGCCAAGTCCAGAGTTGGTATATATTGATGCAACTCCCATCGAAGTCAATGGTTTCACCAACTGAGGTTCTGGTCCATTATACACTATAACCTGAGTGTATTAATGAGTGATAAAACAACGAGGAGTCCTTGTGGCACCTTAGAGACTAACACATTTATTTGGGCATAAGCTTTTGTGGGCTAAAACCCACATCTGATGAAGTGGGTTCTAGCCTGTGAAAGCTTATGCCCAAATAAATTTGTTAGTCTCTCAGGTGCCACAAGGACTCCTCATTATTTTTTTCTGATACAGACTAACACGGCTACCACTGAAACCTGTCACCATGCAAGTTAATGAGTGATGTTGCCCTCTAGTGGCTGACCCTCAAAGATAAGGGACTTGCTATTGCTGCAATCTAAAGTCCTTCTTCTTTAACCAGAGGGGCAAATGCTTATGTTTCTGGAGCTGTTAAAACCAGTGTTCTAGTCCCATCAACAGCAGATAGATTTGTTATGACACATGCAATACACAGCAATGCACAGCAACACGAAGTGCAAAGTGAAACTACACGAGGCAACCACAAATTGCACGTTTTGGCCTTTACACAAGTGTGAACAAGCCAGAGGGTTGCAACCAGCAGCTTTAATCAAGGACGGAGCTAAGTGTGCCATAGGGTTGTGCTGTGTGCCATGTCCCCAGGAGGAACAGCAACTTTGGGCAAGACCCACACAGTTACCCCTTAGTCTCTAGCTGCATTTTTTTGTGAAAAAAATTGGTTTTGAGAATCATCATTTTCTGACAACAAAAAAGTTTCACTGAACATTTCCAGACCAGCTCTAGTCTGAACGCTTTCTGAAATTAACCACTCCCGCTGATCTAATGTTTCTCTCCTGCAGTGATCTTTCTCCCCATCATGCTATTGAACACATCTGCTCGCCTTTCGTGCTTTTTTGTGCTATAAGAGATGCTTAGATTCACTCACACCCATCATCTACTTGCATACATACACCCCCCAGACACCATCCCCTCTCCCACCATCCACCTACACACCAGTCCCCCACAATTACCTCTCCACACAGACTTTTACCTACTCACACCCCTGCTCACTCTCTTGGTCTCACAGAATCCCCTGCTTTCCCATCCCAATGCCCCATCTAAAGCAATCCTGATGTCCTCATTAACATCCCAGTCCCTCATCAGGGCTGTTGCACAAACCTGGGATGTGTATATATGAGCTAAGGCCGAGCACATAATGGCTGCTGCATTTACGTACACTTACTGTACTTCCAGTGTCTAAATCATGGCTTTGCAAAGCCCTTTGGGATACCTTGAGCATGAAAGAGGCTATATAAAACCCCAAGCCTGTTCTATTCTAAAACAGCACTTTTAAGTCCTTTTATCACAGAATGAGGCAAGCAGTGAATTGAGCCCTGAAATAGCAATTTCAAGTTTTCCTGAAAGAGCAGCACAGGATATGTTTGGTAGATTTTAACATAAGTCTAGAGCACTAAGTGCACTAAAAATGCACCGTTTGTTTTTGTGTCGGGGAGAAACGTAAGCACCTCTTTTCCTTTGGGATTTTGTTTATTATATGAGCTGACAAAGATCTGTTGGGATGACAAAGAAGTGGGGGTGGAGGGGAGCCTTGCAGAGGTCCCTGATTGTTTGAGCTCAGGAAAATAACAGCTTGTTTCAGTTGTTTAGCTTGGAGAGTTACTTGGTTTATGATCTAAAACTAGCCATGCAGCTGGAGAATAAAGGGAGAGCGCTCTAGGATTTAATGGTCTAAACCAAAGCTCTACGGTTATGAGGAGTCAAACACAATTGCTAAAGGGGAGCGGCGAGAGAGACAGGCTGTTTTTGGATGACCGGGATTAAGGCGGGGTTCTTGGGAATCCAAACTAGACAGCAGAAAGGTGGCTCTGAAATTACAGTAAGCAGCAGGTGACGGGAATTGCTGCTGGTTCAGGATTCAGGCAGGGGAAGATGCGCTTAACATCACACCATGACCCAAGGGGAAAGGGAAGAGGCAGCACACAATGTCTGCAACTTGCATGTTCCCAGTTCATGGCCACTTGCATGGTACACAGTGCCAGCTCTCCGTGTGTTGGTAGAGCCCCCAGAAAAGCAGGCCTCTGGGTGGATGCACTCGTTGCATGTGTATAGAACAGCTGTGGGTGGCTCTCTACCAAGTATATTCTATGCCCACCTCTGACCATAGACACAATCACTCCCACATGCTCTGTGGGTCCCAGGCTAGGAACCAGACATGAGTTAGGAAGGCATGCGGTTATTCTTTGGCTGCTATCTCCAGTGTATTGGGGGAATATTCCAGCAAATAAGCCTCCTGAACGCCCTCAGTACCAAAGGGAATACACCAAGCCTGGGGAACCTGCTTATTCTCTTGCACCCTACTATCACTGGGACACCGCCCCTTCTTTCCAAGATCAAGTGTGAAACCCTGGCCCCACTGATTTCAATGGGGCCAGGATTTCACCCCTTGTAAAATCTACAGCCAGTGGTACCTCTTTTTCCTTTCCAAGCCTAGATCAACCAGCTTCTTCTAGAGAGCGTGCTGCATCTGATACATCCTATAACTGGACCATCCAGCATTCAGCACCCAGAAAGCCTAAAACCAAACACCAGTATCCACTGATTCAAGCATACGTGTGCTATAACAGATCCACCTACAGAACATGGATTTATTTAGTGTAAAGTACATCTGGGAAAGAAAATTAACAGCACTGGAAAGGGACCTTTTTTCCCTTTCGTTAATAAAGGTATATCCAGATGTTTATTCTCTGGGGATGCATTAACCTGTTTCCTACTTGCTCTTGTTACAGTGACCAGGAAGTTAATTCTAGGCATGGATTCTTTGTTCATAGAACAATAACAAATCAAAAGGGAAAATATTCCTTTAGATAATTTTGTTCCTCTCCCTGCACCTGCAGGATTGTTCACTATTTAATATTCTAGATTAGTATATCTAGGTTACTTATAAATGACACGAGCACTGAAGCGTCCACCCTTTCCCCTGGGAGACACATTCATAGACTAATCAACCTTACTTTTCAAGGGGAAAAAATCAGACATTGACCTTATGTTTTTACTTCAGTGGAGTTTCACAAGATTTACACCCATGTAACTGAGGGCAGAGTTTGTCTCTTTGATGTCAATAGAATTATACCAGAGATGAATTTGTCCCACTTCGATAATTTAATCTTTCTTAAAAATCAATCTGTTCAGTCGCTTAATCAGTTCCAATGATGTTCTTTGAATTCCCTCCAATTAGTCAATATGTAGTTGGGGTTGAAGTACTCAGAACTGAATTCTGTTTTGTCTCATCAAGCCCAAAGAGAAATAGACCCTAAACTGCCTGGCCTGTGACTAAATCCAGATCCCCCAAATAGCGTTATATTCTCATTGTGTGCCACTATTTTGTATTGCAAGCTCAAAGGTATAACTAATTTGCTATTCACTTTTACCCCTTAGTCTCTTTTGGTATCATTTGTTCCTTGTCTAGTTGTGTTTCATGATGTTGTTTTATTGACAGAGATATTCACCGCATTGCTCCAAGTTGAGCTTGATTTCATTACTTCTACCCCCAGTCATGTCACTGACTTCCTGTGTGACCTTGGGCAAGTCACTTCCTCTCTCTTTGCCGTATCTGTAAAACGGAGATAATAATACTGACAGGGTGTGCTTCACAGGCGGGGTTGGGAGGCTTCTTGAGTTCATGCTTGTAAAGAGCTCTGAGATCTCCAAACGGGCTGTGCTATGCAATTAGCATGAGATTTTTAAACTCTCTCAGGGCCTGATCCAAAGCCCATTTATGGAGAGACGCCCTTTGGCTTTAGTGGACTTTGGACTAGGCCTTTAGATCCCTTTGTAGTAGCGTTTATCTCTCCTCATTGGTACTCACAACACGAACACCTCCCAATATACAACCACGTCTTCCTGCTGTAAATCAGCCGTGCTCCAGTTACATCTGCAGAGAATCTGACCTTTAGTATGAGTCACTAACTAAATTTTAAGTTGGAGGGTTGAATTTTTTTTCACAGTCCCGTGACTTTTTCCATGCCCTCCTCCCTATTGAATGGCTTGCTTGGCTAATCCCAGATGAGTTTTCTACATGGGGATGCCAAAGAACAGACCCTCAGCTGTCTTTCCAAGGCTGGCCATGTCTAAGAGTCTTATTTCAGCTGCTTACTGTATTCCTTTGAAAGCTAAGTGGAGAAAAGCGGTTGTGTGAACGAGCTGGAGAAAAAGAGACGTGTCTGAGAAGAGGAAGCGGTGAAATAGATGGAGCAAAATTCCTGTGCCTCTGTTTGAAAGGAGAGTGACAAAGGTTAAAATTGCGCCAGTTGCTCCTTCTGGCTGGCATTGCTGATAGACAGAACCTTTATCAAGTGTCAGCAAAGGCGTATGACATTTATCAAGGTGGAAAGATGGTTGCTGCTGTGCTGACAGAGTATATTCAATTCATGCCATCTCCACTGTACTGCCATTTCTTAATGGCTTGCTTTCTCACTCGCTCCCTCTGCCTCATCTCAAGTCTCCCTTGCTCCATCTATTTCCTGCCTTCCCTTCGTCTTCCTTTATTTCCCTTTTCTCCCCTTCTTTTCTCCTTCCCTCTCTCTTTCTCCCGCTTTCCACCACACCCTTCCTTTCTCTCTACCTGCCCACCCCTGCCCATTGCGTCTCCATCCATATAGCTCAGGACAGCATTACTGAACCCTGGCTCTGTCAGACAGGAATGCATTTCCACACTTGGGCTATCAAACATTTCAAATCTCTTCCGTGCCTGGGAAAGACAAAGAGCCACTGGCTGTGAAATTCAGGCCCAAGGAATTAAATCCCATTGTCAAGGAGGCAAGAGTCTTACCGGGTGCGTTAGGACTGAGAGCTGGGCTCACGGACCCATCGTCTCCTGCACAAAGCACAGCGTGAGGTGGAAGAAAAGACATCAGAGCATCAGCAATTAAGTGATTATGCAAATCGAAAGAGGGATTTTGTTGTAAAGCATTTTCCAGTTTGAATGTGACATGATTGCCAGAGACACGCTATGCTAAGCGCCGGGAAACAAGAATGCACACCTGGGAATAACCGACCCGTCACTGGGTGTCACCGCTGAGCCACAGAAATGCAGCTCGAGGATCATTATTTATCTGCATTTAAAAGCATGGATGCTGAAGAAAGGAAGGTGGTTACAATTGGAAGCTCTCAGGTGAGGTGGCACCTCTTTGTAGGTTGTCCCTGGCCTTCTGCTGGAGCCTCATGTTGGTAGCAGTGCGCGACACACATAATGTCAAAGCCTAAGCGTTCATCCTCAAAGGGGTGATAGCAGAAAGATCAGATCAGCTGACAGGTGCTGGAGCCCCATTAATATAAAGGCGAGGGAGCCACTTGTAGCAGTCGGGCTTTGCCACATGTCGGGAAGGTTAATGAATCAGGGTTCTGATGGACCAGGTGGGAAGGGAATTCTTTGTTTGCGCTTCACGAGGCTGCATAGAGCAGAGATGGGCAGTCCCTTTTGTGCGATATAGTGATTATAATTCATGGGATAGGTGCCCGATGCACAGGATGGGCTCCTGCAGTTGCATCCTGGACTCAACAGGATTTGGGAAATTCACCCCCATGCAGAGGGCCAGCCCCAGGGCCGTGCACCATCTAAGTCTCCCTTCTGTTCTGTTTTGAAAGGACACAAGTGGTGCATAAGCCTTGTGCTGGCCCTCTGCACCGGGATGGTTTCACATGGAAAGCGAAGGAAAAGAATGAGCAAACACAGACAAACCAAATGAATGTTTATGTTTTAGAAAGGACAAAGGGACATTTGGTAGCATGGGGATGGTCCAGTGGTTGGACTGTTAGCCTAGAACTTGGGAGAGCCCCGATCATTTCCCTAGTCTACCACATGCTTCCTGTGTGACTTCGAGTGAGTCACTTACAGCTTGTCTACAGGATGTGGCAAGATGCATGAAGGGGGTGGGGGCTGATTTCTAAAGTGCACAAAGGTGTTGCTGTTTCCAACAGCACTACATTGAAGCACCCTAGAGAACCATTAGCGTGCACCAGCAGGGTCTGCACAGACCAATTAATGTGCAACACCTTCGTGTGCTTTAGAAATTACACTCCTGGAAAATGCATTACCAATAAGTCTCTCTGTGCCTTGGTTCCCCATCTGTAAAATGGAGCTCAATGACCTTCCCTTCCCCCCCTGGGTTGCTGAGGATAAATATACTAAAGATTGTGCAGTGCTCAGGTAATGGGTGCCATAGATAGGTGTCAATCTAGCTCTACTTGTAAAACACCATAGATCTTAAGTAGGGTAGCAACTGAAAGGTTTGAAAAGCAAAAAAAAAAAAAAAAATGATTTTAGTTCCTAACAAGGTCTGTTTGTTTTTTTCCCAATGGCGGGATTTGAAATACAGTTCTCAGAGTAGCTGTGTAACTAACATGCCTTTAAAAAGAACCTGCCATCCATCTTCCTGGTGTCAGGTTGATGGATAGTAAATTTCTAAGTAATATCTCTTGACTGAATGAGCCTTCCTAACACCTCCATTTAGGAAAGAGACATCAGCAGGTGAAATGTAATGGATTGTTTCATTGTCCCTGGTAGCGGGAGGTGGTTAGTTTTCCAATGTTTTCAGACATTATGTAGTTTTAAAATGTTAAACAATACATAGAAAAGACTAATCCAAAATCCTAAAGGGATTTCATAATGAAGTGTCACATTGATCTCACCCTACCAAGTCTGTCTCGCTATATCTCCCTGTGGATCGCAGCATGAACAAGACAGAACCACTTCCTTTTACCTTGCATTCCTTTTGCCCACATTCTGTAATGCTCCCATTGTAGGGAAAGGGTATTATTGGGCACAGCTACATACACACAGGAACAATGCAGAAGGGAAGCACATTTCCCATGCAATAGCTAGACGCTTGAGGTATCTTGCCACCGTAATGCATTGGGGTTCTACAGGCTGGTGACTTGTTAATAAAAGTAGGGAGCCCTTTTCAGACACGATCAAGTAGATTAGGCCACCCACTTCTGCACACACATACTCAGACTGGCAGTTAAGATACTTAAATTCGGTATTTTAAGATGCCTACGTCCTAATTTGATCTAGATTCAGAACTGGACAATTTATCCTAGACACTTACCTTTGCAAAATGGGCTCCCTGTGTTAATTCCTGGCACACTGCCTCCTGTGCTATCCAGAACGCTGCCTGAACAAATGTACCATCCAGCATATTGTCCAATGCACCATGCAATACACCACAGACAACCCCAGCTAGGGCACTGTCCAGCCCAAAGCACCTGTCAGCCCAGTATGGCATCTAGCATAGTGCAGTGCTGAGTACAGCACTCAACAATGTCCCTTAGTACTCCACTGGGACACCCTCCAGTGCAGCTGCTGTCCCATCAATCAGGGCACCAATGGAGCATTTACTGTGCGCCTTGCTCTTTAAGCTTCCAAACAGCTAAATCTGATGATATGCTTTCCTTGGGGGTGGAGAGGTAGAGGGGAAGGAGAGCTAGAGGAAAGATCACAGAGAGAGAAAAAACTCACTTGAAACAGGGAAATAAAGCTGGTTTAATAACTGGGACACTACCCGGTCTGTGGAAATCAAGTTCTCATTTCTACTGGCCAGCTGCCAGATAGAGAGGCACAAACAAAGCCAGAGAAAAGCAGGTTAATGAGAGCCTACTTTTTTTTTTAAAAAAAGAGCACGGAGTTGCTGCTGATGGGATAAATAAGATTTGCGCTGGCATTATCAGATCTGTTTGCCATGTGTATTTTATTTAATGTGGGCAATCTTTTAAGTCTCCCAGAGGTAGGTCTCAGCCTGGGGATCCAAGCAGCCATTGTTGCACCCCTCCCTCAGCATTTCTGCCCCCTGTCATGGTGGGATTTGGTGGCATCCTGATTTAGTCACCGGTTAGCTTGCTTTGGAAAGGCATTTGCAGCACACTGCATCTATCAGCAGGCTGAGGGATCACAGGAACTCATGGCGTGATGGGCCAGGTGTCAAAAGCAATAAAGAAAAATAACAGTGCAAATCCCACATGAGGAATTTGGCTTTTCAGAACTGCTGGCCTGTGGTACCTTTGCAGAGAGTATTTTTAACTCCCTCCCTCCAGCCCCCGTTAATGCATGAGCTTGGGACATCTCCTGAAATTATTCTTCCTTTAGTTACTTGCTTGCTTATACTTTTAAGACCAAGAGGATGGCTTAAGAACCCAAGACACAGGTCCAAAATGCCTAGGCTCCTTGAAACAGGCCTGAATCCCATCAGGGTTCGCTCAGCTCTTTATCTTTCTGATGCAGATAAATGGTGCTCACTGGGGTTGTAACTGGGTCACTGCCAGTGCCCCATCATTTCCAGTAGGGTCGCTCCCATTGCTTTGTGGTGATCAGGCCTTTTAAGCTAAGGTAGAAAAGCAAACTAAAACAAACAACTGTCCCTCTCACACACAGAGAGACTAGCACTCCAGGCTGCTTTCCCACTGAAGACAATGAGGGAAACCCAAATAAAAGGAAACAGAGAGGCAATCAGTAAACAACCCTTCTGAACAACAGAGAATCTTTGCCCTCCCCTGTGTCATGGGGAAGGGGGATGAAGGAGATGGCCACAATCCCTTTCTCAGGTTCCAGTCCTCTTTTGTCTGCCAGGGAGGAAGCTCTATTCCTTCACAGGAGAAACTTTTCCAATCCCCGAAAGCCTTTGGTTGGCATTTTCATAGGGGCTTAAGAGAGTTAGGTGCCCAAATTCCATGGACTTTCAATAGGAGCTAACCGCCTAACTCCCTTTGGAAAGTCGCTGCATTTGTTTATGGCCTCTGTGTTGGCTCCACCCTTCAACTGACTGATGGCCACAGCTGCCAGCCTCTGTCTCCAAGCTTATGGGATGGGTTTTTCTTCTTAGCTTTGTGAAGAGGTTCTAATTCCTTTGCGGTTCAACCTAGGACAAGGCAGGTAAACCCTGATGCAGGGGCCTTAAAAACAAGACCTTAACACCATGGATGCTAAACTCCCATCATGCTTTCCCCAGATGTTTTGTTGAAAAAACCCTATAAAACTATCCAATCCATCTGCCTTGGAGTAGGGGATTAGGGGCTTGGCCAAGTATCCCTGGCCATAACTTCCCCTTCCTTTTCTCATGCTGTGTCCCAGCTGGTGCTATATCAGCATTATTATTCCCCTGAAAATATTAACATTGTGTGAAAGGTGCCACACTGACACATCCTGAACTCCTCTCTCTACAGCACAGGGAAAAAATGGATGGGGCAGGCCACGTTTCCCTCACCCCTTCCCTTCACCATGCCCTTCTACCATGACCTCCTCTAGGGTGGAGTTCGTTCCCCGTGGCCCATTCACTATTTGGTCTCTGTGCTGAGATCACTCAACAAAGGGATTAGTTAGTGCTACATGTGATAGCCGCTTTTCAATATGGACACTTCACTAGGAAATAGGCTGGGACCATCCGTCACTTTCATGGAGGCCACCATTGGATTGCAATGATTTCTGGCCATGTCTATGGCTGACTGGATTTGAGCACATGACCTAGACTTGAAAGCCTCTATCATGCATTAAGAGCCACCTGAGTTACCCAGTGCCAAGGTCACTTGTTTTTCTAACTGTTTTAAAAAATGGTCTTATTTTGCTTTTGTTTGATAGTGGGTGCTGACGTCATCCAAGCATAGACTTTCCAGCAGCCCAGGACCTAATCAAGGAGACTTTGCTCAGGAGAGGACATCAAGAGCCCAACTCATTCCAGAAGTGGTGTCCACCAAGATTTTATTCAAGTCAGTTTAACTGCCAAACTCTCTCTCTCACGCAGCAGCTGTCTTTTTACATTAAAGGTCTGAGCATTAGCACAGGTTGCTTGCTTAAAAGTGCTAATGCTGCTTGCTGACCCTCTTCGAGCTTGGCATTGCAATGACGAGATCTGGCAACTTCTCTCAAGTGGGTATGAAAAGGGCTCTTCCTTCTCCACTGCCTTGGATTGTGTGCTGAGTCTTTAACACTTGTGCAAAGCAGATGTAAAAGGCTAATCAGACCGGTAGTGGCCTACGCCCGTTGCACACTCGCTGTGCATAGGTGTCAATGGTGAATAAGGTGCAAGGCAATGGGAAACCAACTCCAGAGTGTCTTATATGGGTAATTAACCTCCCTTCTTAGTCCCTTGCTTGGGTCACCCTCAGTGCTTGAGCCCGATCCTCAGCTGGTATAAATTGACATAGCGCCATTGATTTCAATGAAGCTACACCAATTTAGAGCAGGTCAGGATCCAGCCCTAGCTCTCCAATATGAGGTAGACTGCCACAGTGCCACCACAGAATTTCATTGCCAATTTGTCCCTTTCTTGCACTGCTTTATCACACAGCCAATATCCCTGTCCCCGCAGGTCTATGCCAATGTTGAAGACTCACAATAGCTATCAGACAGCTTCACTCACTCCAGTCCTCGCACCTTTCCACCTTGGCAGAAGGCCTCCAGAAGGCCTCCACATCCCGCCAGCTGTTGCGAAGCATGGGCTGTCCCGGGTTTACAAACCCAGGGGTAAATGAGTGAGTTCAAACAGCGGCAGGCCATACAACAGCCAGTTCTTCTGATCCCCCCAGACACCCACTTGGAGTTGCCATCCCATGAGCACAGAAATGTAGCTGCATTTCTCTTTTATAATAAACTTCAGCCCAAGACCGCCGCCATTTTTGACAAGGAAACAGCCTCAGTGATACTATCTACAGCTCTAAGTCAGGGTGGGCTTAAATCCCATTAACTTCAATAGGACTTAAACGTGTGGGTAAAGTAACACACATGCTTAAGTGTTTTGCTGACTAGGGACGCTTTTCTGAATCAGGGCCACATTTAGCTCTCTCTCCAGCTATCATTCCTGTTGATTAAGAGTGCCCATTATAAACCCCTCTGGAACTCTCTTTAGACAAAATAAACAACAAGACGGCATGTTTGGAGAGCTTTCATTTTAAACCCAATGGGCCAGACTTTAATGGAGCTAGGCTGATTGACACCAGATGAGGATTTGGCCCAGTAATTCAGCTCTTTTACATTTTTATTTCTCTCAAATAGCCCCAAAGTGCCAGCCCACATTCTGCGCTAATGGGCTGTTAAAATCCAGCATCAAAAAGCAAAGCTTTTCTTTTATTTCTTCATGTTGGATGTGGCGGGGAGGGGGGGGGGGAGGCAAAGGCATCTTTAATCAATATAATTCCATAGGGTGTTTTTTGTTTTGCTTTTGAAAGATTTGCATAAAAGAAAAATATGCCAGTGGTGTTTGAACATTTTAATGCTGACAAGAATGTGTGTGTGTGTGTGTGTGTGTGTGTATGTACACACACACACACAGGGTAAACCTCTACACCATACGTCAATCTAGAGCCAACATTTATGACACAGTTATTAATTATTCGATGTAATAGTAGATTGTAATCTTTTGGGGGCAGGGATAATCTTTTTGTTCTGGATTTATCCAGCACCTAGCACAATGGTTCTTATTCCATGACTGGGGCTCGTAGATGTTCACGGATTGCAAAACACTAGTAGGTGAAAGCCCGTGCTGTTGCGCCGGGTGTAATCTGTAAAGTCGTGTGTGCAAAAAAGCCAAAAATGGGGGCTCTCGTTTCCATAGGCTGTGGTGTAGTGAACAATGTTACTGTTTGTACATGTTTCCCAAAGTTTGTGCACAGAGCTGCCCCCTGGCTAGTAGCACAACCAGCTCTTTGTTACCCTGCTGAGCTGTCCTTCCTGACTCCTCTGATCTGTTACATTTCCAAACATCACAGAACCTTTGGACTCCAACGTTCCATCTGGTTCTCACAGGGCCCAGGGGTGATCGAACGTAGGTGATATTCTGAACAAAAAGAGCTCTCATCTCGGCTTGTAGCTATCTCCACCACTTTACACTGACTCAGACGTTCTAGCTTCACAGTGACACACAGAGAGTAACAATCCTGGAATCTTATTCTATAGATAATAAGAATGATTAATAATATGGTAGTACCAAAATACTCACAGATCAGGGGTATATATTATGCAAAGTACTCTACTAAGATATTCTCTGCCCCAAAGAAATCACAATCTAAAAGACAAGACATACCGGACAGATGAGACAAATCAGCGACCCAGGACTGATAAAGCAACAAAAATAATAGGAGGTGTACAGTTCATATCCAATCAGGGACAGTATTGCAACTCCTCGCCTGTCTATCAGGAATCAGACTCCTGAATTAATTATGGAAGTGGTGAGTTATGAGGAGCGATTTGAAGGAAGACAAGTATAATGATGGTTGCTAATATGAAGCCCTAAGATGGATAGACAAGAGAAGAAGGTGTTAATTTGACTCCAACTTTAAGGACTCCAAAAATCTCTTGTCTGGGGGAAACTGTCTTTAACAGGAGGAAATATGTATATAAATCCTTCTGCTGAGTATACTTTCCTTTCTGTGCACTTGGGTTACCTTGAACCACCAGACAGAGATATAGTGATTAGGAGAGAGCTCCTATACATAGATTTGTACATAATTCATAGTTTGACTTCTCCAAGTTTGCATAATAAATAGTTTAAACACTGCAGAAAATATGTAAGAGAGGAAATTAGGATTCTGAATGAAAAAGTTAATTATACCTCCAAGGATATTTTTTTCCAGCTAAATAAAAAATAAAAGCCTAGAAGTGGATAATTTACGCTCAAAGGAGATGGAAATGCAGGAAACTATGGGAGTGGTAGTAACAGAAGAGTTCTCTTATTAAATGGGATGATTAGACTAATTTAATTTAAAATTGTGGTACTGCTTTCTAGATAAACAACGGAATAGGTAATGTTCTTGGACAGTCGTTCTTCAGCTACAGGTACAAAATCCTCTACAGACTCAAGGAGTATTTCATTTTCAGCACTCTTTTTCTGTTGTATTAATTGTGAATTACCATAGTGGGTGGATCTCTATGTAACATCCATTGATGAGTCACAGTGTGAGTATCAGAGACAAAAAATTATGGAGGAGTGGGTGGGAAGAAATACTGCATTAAAGAATCACTGGTGAGTGGTCTGAAGGCTGGTGACCAATGGAGCAATGAGTAGGTCCCAGAACTGGAAGCTATTAAGTACCAATGTAACAGGAAGAAAGCTCTTCACTTTTAATCTTGAATGCTTTTGTCAGTGTAATTCTCTCCAATTGCGTTTCTCTGAAAGTACGGAATGCTGGATTTACACACTAGATGGGTGACTGGGAAAGAAAAGAAAGAACAAGCAGATAAAGTGGATAGACATTAGATCAATAGAGTGAGTTGGGGATGCTTTATGACAAGCTATCACAAAAGCTCCTCTTTTCTGTTTTCCCAGCCCATGTAGCGGTAAGTCCTGTGTTCACCCATTTCCATCCAGCTGCTGACAGAGATGAGGCAGGACAGCCAGTGACTTGGAGCTCCTCTGATGTCAGGCAACCATCCTGATGTGCATCTAAGATTCCTTTCAACTCGAGCTGCCTCAGCTGTCACCCAAATACTGCTGTGGAGGAAGATAAATTTCTGAATTTGCAGGGTTTCCTTTTTCCTTTACTTTTGTAAGTTACACTTAAGGCTCACATTAATTCTGTAACGTTTTGCAGAGGCTTGGGGCACCAGTACATCAGAGCAAGCTGTATCGAATTACACTGTGATGAAACGGACACCTGCCAGGTGGGAACATTGGGCCAGTCTTGCACGACAGCGGATCACCAATTAAAGGGATGATTTACGCTTAAAGAGAGGACATGCTTTCCACTTTATGGATGAAGGGGATGAGGATAATTCATAAAGAGAGTGGCAACAAATAGTGTTTTCATGGGGAAGTGGGGTCTTTGGAAACAGACCTTTCTGAGGAGCACATTCATGCAGAACATGGAGTAATGGAGTCTTTGGATGTTTGCTCACAAACAACTCACTCACCTTCTGAGCAAATCAGACATAAATTGACAAGAAACAACAGAAAGAGAGAGGTTCCTTCTGCCAACTGCCTCACAAAACGCCCACAATGGACTTGGATTTCCTACATGGAATATAAAACGGCTCAGCAGACTGCAGGGACAATGGCTGACATTAGCGGAGCTGGGAAATGCTGTGGATGAGAAGCTACTCAAGCCAGCTGCTCCCAGACCATGTGGGGATGATTGCAGGGCGAAAGGCCTTTCACTTGGGAACCTCCCCAGCACTGGCCTGACAAAACCCATGTTTGTTGACTCTTAGGGCTTCCTACATGGTTTATCTGCCTCCCAGGTTCTATTCTGAGTGGTGCTGAGAGAACAGAGGTCAGGTTTGAGTTTGATCACCAATGTGGCCTATAGACTGACTGTACAGTATCCCAGAGCATTATGACTGCAGTGAAAGATGTTGAAATAGATCAGGTAGGCTTTGTGGAAATATTTATATTAAAGATGGAACATGAGAACAAAGCCTCTCCCCAGTGGTGAGCTGGCTCCAAACTTCTGGACACACGAGATTTTGGTGTCTCTGCCACACACCTCTTCCATAGAACCTTGGAATCACAGCTGTCAGAGATGGAAGAAGCATATTGAAACTTCCAGTCCCTCTCCCTGAGAAGGCAGCAGTCTTTCCTATATTATTCCCTGGTATTTGATTTGGAAACAAAATGCAACACCCTTTGCAGTACAACATGATTTATCCCTCACTACACGGTTTTCTGGCAAAATGTTAGCACAAGGCAGAAACCTTGCTGTTGTCAAACTGGCCCTCCCCGTCCAGGATTTTCAGACGGAGGCAGCATATTGGGGTTTTGGTCCCTGTTGACTACCTGCTTATAAGTGTCCCAATGGAAGATTGCTAGGAGTTGAGAACTTCTGAAAACCAGACCCTTACTTGACTAAGTAGAAGCTTCGCATCTTCTGCAAAGGTGGATGCTGAGCATTTGGACGTTTGACTCTCAGCTCTTTGTAAAGTCGGGCTGCACATATGTAACCATGTAAAAGTCCAGCTCTATTGTAGTGGAGTTAGTGTGATCTAGGAGAAAACAGGACCTAAAAGTCCTTTGGAAACTATTGGGCCTGATTCGGGTCTGCTGTGCCCTGGCAATTGTCAGGAGTAACTTCATTAGAGTCTATGGAGTTTACACAAGTGTAAAAATAAGACCATGTCAGACCCTTTACTTGGCACAGTCAAACTTTTTACACCAGGTTCAGATGCTTAATGTAATGACTCAGGGCCAGCTGCTGTGTTGACGTAAATTACAGTTCCATTGAAGGCAATAGAGTTTGTGCCGATTTATACCAGCTGAGAATCTATTCCCTAGTTTCAAGGCTTTGCATTGAGACCTTAAGACATCAAGGGGGGCCAAATTCTTTTCTCAATTACACTGACGTAAATCTGGAGTAGCTGCAGAGAAGTCAATGGAGTTTCTCTAGATTAATACCACGGTGAGTGAAAGAAGAATATGGCCCATTATTAGTAAACATGAGTGGTATCTTCCCACTTTTTAGTGGCAACATCCATAGCCCTTTCTCTGACAATACACATGGCGCGAATAAGAGAGCCCGTAACGCCAATATTTAAAAAGGGCTCTAGAGGTGATCCCGGCAATTATAGACCGGTAAGTCTAACGTCGGTACCGGGCAAATTAGTCGAAACAATAGTTAAGAATAAAATTGTCAGACACATAGAAAAACATAAACTGTTGAGCAATAGTCAACATGGTTTCTGTAAAAGGAAATCGTGTCTTACTAATCTATTAGAGTTCTTTGAAGGGGTCAACAAACATGTGGACAAGGGGGATCCAGTGGACATAGTGTACTTAGATTTCCAGAAAGCCTTTGACAAGGTCCCTCACCAAAGGCTCTTAAGTAAAGTAAGTTGTCATGAGATAAAAGGGAAGGTCCTTTCATGGACTGAGAACTGGTTAAAGACCGGGAACAAACAGTAGGAATTAATGGTAAATTCTCAGAATGGAGAGGGGTAACTAGTGGAGTTCCCCAAGTGGCAGTCCTCGGACCAATCCTATTCAACTTATTCATAAACGATCTGGAGAAAGGGGTAAACAGTGAGGTGGCAAAGTTTGCAGATGATACTAAACTGCTCAAGATAGTTAAGACCAAAGCAGACTGTGATGAACTTCAAAAAGATCTCACAAAACTAAGTGATTGGGCAACAAAATGGCAAATGAAATTTAATGTGGATAAATGTAAAGTAATGCACATTGGAAAAAATAACCCCAATTATACATACAATATGATGGGGGCTAATTTAGCTACAACAAGTCAGGAAAAAGATCTTGGAGTCATCGTGGATAGTTCTCTGAAGATGTCCATGCAGTGTGCAGCGGCAGTCAAAAAAGCAAACAGGATGTTAGGGATCATTAAAAAGGGGATAGAGAATTAGACTGAGAATATATTATTGCCCTTATATAAATCAATGGTATGCCCACATCTCGAATACTGCGTACAGATGTGGTCTCCTCATGTAAAAAAAGATATACTGGCACTAGAAAAGGTTCAGAAAAGGGCAACTAAAATGATTAGAGGTTTGGAATGGGTCCCATATGAGGAGAGATTAAAGAGGCTAGGACTCTTCAGCTTGGAAAAGAGCAGAGTAAGGGGGGATATGATAGAGGTATATAAAATCATGAGTGATGTGGAGAAAGTGGATAAGGAAAAGGTATTTATTTATTCCCATAATACAAGAACTAGGGGTCACCAAATGAAATTAATAGGCAGCAGGTTTAAAACAAATACAAGGAAGTTCTTCTTCATGCAGCGCACAGTCAACTTGTGGAACTCCTTACCTGAGGAGGTTGTGAAGGCTAGGACTATAACAGCGTTTAAAAGAGAACTGGATAAATTCATGGTGGTTAAGTCCATTAATGGCTATTAGCCAGGATGGGTAAGGAATGGTGTCCCTAGCCTCTGTTTGTCAGAGGATGGAGATGGATGGCAGGAGAGAGATCACTTGATCATTGCCTGTTGGTCCACTCCTTCTGGGGCACCTGGCATTGGCCACTGTCGGTAGACAGGATACTGGGCTGGATGGACCTTTGGTCTGACCCGGTATGGTCGTTCTTATGTTCTTATGATGTTATTAGAGTGATCAGACAGCAAATGTGAAAAATCGGGATGGGGGTGGGAGGTAATAGGAGCCTATATAAGAAAAAGACCCAAAAATCGGGACTGTCCCTATAAAATTGGGACATCTGGTCACCCTAGATGTTATTGAATTGGGAACAAGACTTAAGATGACATTTCAGAAACACAATATTGTAAAGAACACAAGTTGTAATGCATGTATGTATGGTTCTGTATCTGTCCATGCGCTACAGTTTTAATGGGTTTTCTGTATATGTGCCTCCCCTTATGCACATATTGAATGTAAGAGCCAAGCTGCTTTACTGGTTTCTGAAATGTAATGATCCATGACTGCTACTTACCCATATAACATGGACTTGCAGTGAGGTGCAAAAACTTTTGCAAGAGGTGACATGGGTCTTCGAAAAGCTGATGTCAAAAAAACAGAGACCTTGTTGGCTGTGCTTCCTAGAGGGAATCTTAAGTGCTCTAAACGTCACACCAGAGGGACCCGGCAAAAAGGACACTCAGTTAATCTTGCCTGTGCTGGAGTGAGCTTCTGTTAAAAATCACCTATGAAAATTGGCATTATAAACTCAATGGCAGAAGAAATGGATTTTGTGGCCATATGGTCCCCATTCCCAAGTCCTTGATATGCAGTACATCTACCATCATCAGCCTCCAGATGGCTTGCTGATACAAATATTTGTATCTAGCGTTTGCCTCTACACGGTCCCTAGTTAAATAATACAATACGATCGGTCACAATTACCAGGCTAGCTGTTCTGCTGTCCCTCCATGGGACCTTCACCCAGTGCCCCCTACAGAGGCCTCAGGCCTTTACCTCTCCTGGGGTGGAATTCTGAACTTAACCAGACCCTAGATTACCCACCAGGACTAGTTCAATATGGCCAAGTGGGTCCGGATTCTGGAGGAGTATTCTTTCAGGATCCTGTGAGAGCAACTGATTAAAGTGATTCAGAGACAACACCTTCAAGACAAAGCATTATTTATTCTATCACCAAAAGGTACACTGATGCAGCAGGTTGCCTCTAGTCACTCACTCAATCTCACTTTCTGGCAGCTAACCTCAAAGGGTTTATTTAGAAAACCCTGTGATGCTAGGCTCATCCTTCAAAATGGTAGAACATTCTAGCCTGGATGAAGCCAGCTGGAAAAGTTCTCCCTCAGCTGACTGTCTAGTCATTCTTATCTGAACTACTTTGAATCTGGGTACCTGAGGCTTTTATGTGTGTCATTGTTTTACCTTTCCTACTCAATTCTTCAACCACCTCTTTACCGCCTCCTTTCGTGTCATGCATTCAGCAGGCAGGCAATCCAATGTGTGACTGTTTTCTTGTTCACAATAATCAGGAAAGACAATCCAGGCAGCTCTCCCATTCAGCGGTGCAATAATGAGGTCACTGCTGCAGGAGCAGAGATCTCTCCTGGCTTTTTGAAAAGTCACTCCTTCATGTTGGCTCCTTTGAAAATCCCAGCCTATGACTTGGAAATGCATTTGGAAATTAAACAGGGCAGTCTGTCCCCTTTAAGGAGTAGTGGGACTCGGGGCCAGGATAAGGCCCTGTAAGGAAACGGACTTAAGGGAGAAAATATGCTGGGGAAGAGGGGCCAGGTGTTAATTAGGAAGCAACGTCTGACTAGGGTAGAACCCAGTTGTTAGTTGACTCTGGAAGAGAGAAGGGAGGTCCTGTCGTGTGGGCCTGGATACTAGTAGGCGAGGGAAAACTTCTTTGGTCGGTGCCCAGCCCCATGGAAGAGGACGGTGGAATCCCTTAACCAGGTGGATGGAGGAATTGTGAGTCCAGGAACCAGAGCAGGGAGGAGGCCTATGGAAGAGACTCTCCAGAAAGGCCAGATTCTGCAGTGGTAATACTAATGCCTCACCAGTAGTATGCAGCTTCGTTGACTTAGCAATCAAGTATCAAGTATCAGAGGGGTAGCCCTGTTAGTCTGAATCTGTAAAAAGCAACAGAGGGTCCTGTGGCACCTTTAAGACTAACAGAAGTATTGGGACCATAAGCTTTCGTGGGTAAGAACCTCACTTCTTCAGATGCAAGCTCACTTTGTGGGTAAGAACCTCACTTCTTCCCTTGCATCTGAAGAAGTGAGGTTCTTACCCACGAAAGCTTATGCTCCCAATACTTCTGTTAGTCTTAAAGATGCCACAGGACCCTCTGTTCCTTCAATCAAGTATCAGTGATTTAAAACAAATAAACGGTGATTGGAGTAACATTAGCATCTGATGAGGAATCAGAAACACTGCAAACTCCTTACAGGGCAGCTGTGAGCTAAAAGAGTAGGAGGAGGGAAAAGTGAAAAGAAGAAAGCCAGGAAGGAGGGAGACTCAGAAGGCAGTGGCAGGGGGACAGCATGCTTATGGAACACAGAAGAACACCATGTACACATGGAACAGTATGGTTAGCTGTGAATAAATGATTAATGGCAGGGAGATCAACTCGCCCTCAATGTAGCCTAATGACCTCAAACTTGGTGTGACAAATCAAACCGATGATTTCTTTAGCCATGAGCCAGAAAGCCACTGACTCGGAGCTCTATCTTTGAAAACTGCAGCTGGGCCAGGAAGAGTTCCCATTCTGTTCATGAAGATCCTGAAAGGTGGAAAATAGCTGAGGAGAGGCCCAAGGAGAGAGCTCCATTGAGGATCCTGCCATGGGTGGTCACCTTCAGCTAGCATGGATGAATTGTAGGCACTTCCATCCCATTACTCTGTACAGCTCTCTTGTGTTTTAATATTTACAGGAAGCCATGCTAACAAACCAAATGTGTATTAATATTTACTGCATTACTCACAAGATCCATAACTCAGCATGTTAGGTATGCCAGATCAAGGGACAATTTCTCTTTTCCCCATGCCAAATCTAGATGGGGTGTAAACTGGTATCTCTATTCCAGTTTACTCCAGAACTGAATGTCTCTTTTGCTTTATCTGCTGGATTGATTTCTGAATGTCCATTCCAGACTTTAATGTTCAACATTTGTGTGGGATAATGTGGGCCTGAAAGGCCAATTAATACCTGGTTGCACTTGGAGGGTGGGTCAGGCCCAAGATGAGTCCCAGCTGGGGGAGAAGCTGGGTGGTTTTTATAAAGGGAGAAAGTCCAGAGTAGAAGAGGCTGCAAGAAGACAGAGGAGAAGAAACCTCTAGTGTGTCTGCATAGTGGTGAGTAGAGGAGCTCCAGGAGGGAGTTTATACCCTGGTCCTGGTGGGAGAGAGGAGCAGGTGAAGGGAACTCCAAGTGAGTCTGAGAGAAGGCCAGTCCACAATCAGAAAGCCTTTGGAGGAATGGGGGACTGCAGTTCTGGATCTCAACAAGGGCAAGACTCCAGGGAGGTAGTCCCTGAGATCAGTGTTCTGTTGATGCACAGAGAGCGGAGCTGGACTCAGGATGGTTTAAAAGTTGAAGCCCATGGGAGGGGCTGAAGTGGCTTTCATTGTGGTTTGGTTAAGCAGCTCCTGGAAAGCCTGGGGCTGCTACTCTTACAGAAAAGTGGGATGGAAGAGGAACCCAAGAGGGGTGGAAAGTGGCAGATTGATGGTGACCTATATCATGTAGGACATGGATACCCTGGAAAGGGAATGACTTTAAGGTTACCTGGCTGGAGAACCAAGCCACAAGAAAAGAGACCACCAAGGGGCCACAGCAGCTGTTGTCAGGGGATGTTAGATGATGAATGAGTTGCTACGTTACACCCAAGGTGCACGCCTATAGTGAGTGCACCCTTTCACGCTAACCTAAGAAGGGGAGGATTAAGATTTATAGGCCCAATGGAAGAAGTGCATTTTGAGTTGAGACTTGAAGGAGGAGAGGGTGGAAGTGTTGTGTAGTGGGTGCAGCAGGGGAGAAAGCATGAAGATGAGCATGGCACAAGGAAATCAAGGGGGAATGGCTTTGAGGTGCAGCATGGCTGGAGCTGAGGGTAACACCCACTTACTGGAGCTTTTACAACCAGTCAGGTGAGGCACTTGCTGTTAAGCTTTTATTATAACTCATTTGGGTGCCAGGGTGCAGCTAAGGGGAGGTTTTGGCTCTCTGCATGTAAGAAGTTGCCACGGTTGTGCCCAGGAGGGTAAAGCAAGGAGGGAGGGAGTGGAGGAGGGGAGCAGAGATCCAGTTCATCTACTAAAAGTGGCAAAGAGCTCGCTCTTCCTCCCCCTGGCTTGGGTAAGTAGCTTCTCCTCTCCTCCAGCTCCCTGTCCTCTCCTTACTTGGGTAATCAGTCTCCTCCACGGAGTCTCCTTGTCCTTGGTGGCTGCAGGGAGAGCCCCCTTCCTGTGTCAATGTCCTGTGACCACTGGCTGTGTCTGCTCCTGGTTTATCACTGTCTGGCATGTGACGTGCTTTGGGGAGGAGTGAGTCATAAGACATGCTGTGGCCAGACCATGCTGGTGACAGCATTTCTCTCCATAGCTCACTGGTGGGGAAGCACTCACAGTGGGGGCTTAGTGGGAGCGACTGTGTTCAGGCATCTGTCTTTGAATTGGATGGACAAATATGCAGCCAGTGAGTAATAAACCTGACTCAGCATTTAGGAAATACTTTGTGTACTATATTTCTCTGAACGAGTGGGATCCATTTTGAGACGTCTTGGTGAGGCAGCGAAAATGACAGAACTGCCGTGTTCACAGTGGAGAGAACAGGGATGAAAAAAATCTCACATACACACCGGATTGTATCCAGATACACCCCCTAAACGCCCACTTATACCCAAACCCCCACTTACACTATCCTAAGAACACAACCATTCAAATACACCCACACATACAGAGTAGATCAACCAATAGGTACATTGAACATGAATCCACACAGATAGCCACAAAAATACACCCACATCTACCCAGCCACCTAGTCACTCTCTCTCACACACACACACACACACACACACACACACACACACACACACACACACACACACACATTATTATATTATTGCCTTATGCTTATAGAGCACCTTTTCTTTCAGAAGGTTCTCAAAATCCTCCCAAGCCTATGCACAGAACTCACTTTACCTATCAGTTCTGTACAGTGCTTTGAGGATGTAATCTGCTTTATCAGTGCTAATAACTATTATTTGCGGTGCATCTCCCTCTGGCAGTCATTGTGCAAGACCACAACTTAGCAGCTGTAATAGAGAAAATAGCTCTAATAAAACCTACATGGGTAATTTAAGGAGATACATAGACCTCCCTGTACATACAGCCCTCACTCTTCGCATGCCTGGGCGTATATTTCACCAAGCTCACATCCACACTCACCCCTTTACACGTAAGCCTCTCTGCATAAACACAGACGTAAACCTCACATCTGCACTCATGACCTCACACATGCATACTCCCACACATGTAGGCAAATACCTACATATCCACACTCTGGTCCCCCACAGTCAGATATAAGTCCCAATAAGCTGCAAGAGGTTTAGAAACTAAGCCAGCCATGCCCAGCTCTGGTGCTGCTGACATTACCAGACAGCATTAATTTAATTCCACTCAGTTATGCTTTTAAATTTGATTTGAAAAATGTCATAAAATGCTATTGAGAAGTGCAGCGCAGCATTTCTAAGCAGCCTGCAAGATTTCCTGCATTGTGAAAGCCATTGGGATGGGGTAAATGAATTTCCACAGCTAACTTACTGCAGGGCGCGCCAGAAGAGATCCCCTAAGACGGGAGCAGGGGGAAATGGGGTCCATAATGTTTTTGGTATTAAAGTAGACATGTAGCTCTGATCTAAGCTTTAAGGGTCTAAAGAATGGGGAGCAATGGAGTTAGGATAGGAGATGAAGACTGCACATTCCAGATATTTCTGACCACCTAGCATGAGGCAGGGACAAGGGGAAAAACTGAAGTGATCCCATACAGAAAAGGCTTGCAGGCAGCACTGGTTCTAGGGTCCTGTTATTGGGCTCTGGGGGGTAAGTGGGTATTTTAAGAAACCCTGGATGTTGCTATTTAAAAAACAGTCTTCTAGGAGTCCAGGGGCTACTTAGATCTCTGGAAAATCTTGGATTTTAAAGAGATTTAAAAAAAATAAAATAAAGGCTGCTGTATCGGTATTTTGCTGTGACTTAATTTATATAAAGGATGAAGACTTCCACTGCTTAACATTTGATAATTTTGCACATATTTTTCTGACAATCATTTTTGGGCCCTGTGAAGATCTTTGGGGGGGGGGGGGGAGGCAAGTGCCCCCTTTTGTAGTGATAACTTTAAAAAAATTAAATTTAGTATAATTAGCTTAAATTTCAAACCAACAAATCATTTTGAATAAAAAAAATGGATTTTTACTTTGTCAGTGATCCAGTTTGATATTTTCAATGTCTCGTTTGGGGGGGGGTGATGAGAAATTTGACAAAACTGACCGTCTCCCACAAACAGTTTTGGCTTTGATGAATCGGCACTTTCTGGTGAGGAATATAGTAAAAAAAAAAAAAAAAAAAAATTAGATTGGCTCTACCTGTAATCCAATGTCCTCCTGTCGTGCTCACATGAAGGAAACATTACCTTCACCTTTAAACATGAACCTAACCCATCCCCAATAGAATGTAACCTTGTGAGGTACTCCAAACAGTCTGTGCAATTTTATACAACCTCCACTTTCACATTCCTCCTCTCACCTTGCTGTTTTTCATTCTCCTTTTCTTGGTCCCCATCACTTCTCTGACTCTCTCAACACCTACTAGAGTAGAGAGACTAAATGAATATCAGTGGGCCTCACTAGAGGCACATATGTGCATACCAAAATATTCTCATCCTGGCAAACACCCAATGGCTCCGTGACAACCCTGAACACCTGACGCACACCGTAGGAATACTGAAAGGCCCACGCTTGTACACCTCTGGCATACGGAGTGGCAGAGTTGTAGGCTGCCCCTGGAATACTGAGTAACTCACGGCTACACACTAGAATATTGAGTAATCCACAGCTGCAACACCTTGAGAATACTGAGTGACCCACAGCCATATACTCCTGGAATATCAAGTAAAAGGAAAGTGGAGAGAGGCAGCTAGGAATCCACTTAAGAAAGGCCTGTTTCATTAGATTCACAGAGTCAGATGCTGTGGCATTGGATCCTAGTACTGGGATTCAGGTACCCAAATCTCATTTAAATTCAATGAGATTTGGGCTCCCCATTCTTTTTGAAAATACTAGTCCAGGTCTGAATCTGTTCCTTGGGGATATAGGTTCCTAATAACCAAGAACACAAGTCACAGTATAACAAGGTTCACTCACCTCTATATCGCCTGCTCCTGGCTGCTCTGGGGATTAACTCCATCCACATCTGAGGCACCCTTCTGTCACTCATTGGTGAGCCCTGCTGTCCCTCTGTCTGTGACTTAGGGTGCTCTGTCTTCATGGTTTGGCCCTCCAGCCATGGCTTCATTAGCATTATGAATATCACCAATTGACACCAACAGAGATTGGATGAGAGACAGATGGCCCCTCTAATGAACTTCCTGTTCCTGTTTGGCATGAGCCATGCCCTAGTTTCCCTCTGCTAGGTTCCTCAGAAAGGAGGCACACAGAAGCTTGTTTGGAAAGTCATTTCCCCTCTTAGCATGTTAACATGGGCTTTACAAAGGCTTGTAATCCCTTTAGGCAACAGCAGCGAGAGCAACAGTCGCTACAAAGCCTTATGATGGGAATTCAGCCCCTCGGGGATGGGCTGAACCCTCTGTCGAGGTTGCAAAGGAAAAGGGGAAGGTGTGAAGATATTTACATCAATCACATGGAACAAGAGGGGATTTTAATCAAACTTTCCTTTTTTAATCTGGTCTTTCTTCTATTGGAATCTGTTTTTTCTTGTCTTTTTCTTTATCCTGATCAATTCAACACACACTTTTTTTTTTTTAAGAGGAGGATTTGGAAAAACAAACAAACAAACAAAAAAGAAAACACCCTGAGTATTAAAACTCCAGGGCACTGCATCTCCAAAATCTATAAGACGGTAAGAAGATAAGAGACAAAAACCCACAAGACTGTTTCCTCTCTGTATCTTTGGAAGTTGCGGTCGCGTGTATAATACCCCTAAGCCGGGGTAATCTGCTTGCCTCCTCCTGCCTTTCCCGATGCACGTGGATGTACTTAGCATTAATATTCCGCACCACCGCAGCAAATGAACACCCAGGAGGCAGCTGACTCAATCAGTGCTTGTTTTACTTACTGTGTATTGCTGAGAAAAGCCCATAAACTACAGCACAACAGATCTGTAATGCTCATTTCAGTATGCTTCCCCTGTTTGTTCCAGCTCCGATGAACTTCCATATTTAGCCCTCCCCATCCCCCTCTCCCCCCCCCCAAAAAAGATAACAAACATACTAATGATGTGTGGTAAATTACCATTAGAGACTCTGGTTTCTGATGGTAGAAACATTTGTGGATGAACAAGATTTCTTTTTCCCCCCCCTGTTATCTGCTCTAGTATGTGATTATTCATGCAACAATGTCACAGCTCCCATGCGTGATGTCATGGCTGTTTCTACAGCAAACAAAGATTGAAAGAGCTTTAGGAATTGTAGTAGGTCCTAGCCGGGGCTCGACCCTTCCGGGCAGGAGGGGAGCCACACCGACTCACTACGGTGGGAACAAGCAGTCATTTAGTCCCAAAACTCCGGCTCTTTGGTGCAGAGTCGGAGCAACCACAGTCAAAGCTCAAGAGCCCAGGCCCTGGTTCAGGGCGGGGCAAACACAGTTAGCTCAGGCCCTTGTTGCAGGGGCTGAGCGAGCAAACAGTTCAAAGCCCAGGCCCTGGATCAGGGCGGGGCAAACACAGGTAAGCTCAGGCCCTTGTTTGCAGGGGGGCTGAGCGAGCAAATAGTTCAAAGCCCAGGCCCTGGATCAGGGCGGGGCAAACACAGGTAAGCTCAGGCCCTTGTTGGCAGGGGCTGAGCGAGCAAATAGTTCAGAGCCCAGGCAAGGCACGCCTAGGCTTTCTGTAGCCGAGCGTTGGGTGAGGGGGATGCCTGCCACCCGTGAGCGGGGGTGGCAGGGGGGAACGCAGGCCCACCCACTCCACTGCATTCCAGCCCGGGGCCCTAACAGCGGTTGCTGCCGCTGCTGGTCAGTGGGGTATCCAGACCGCAACACACTGACATAGGCTCACACTCGGTTACAGCCGGACCGGGGTCGGCTACCCCCGGGCTGCTTCCATGACCCCCCTCAAAGCCTACCTCGGTCGTCGCGCTGGGATCGGGCCAGTCCACCTGCATGGGCTCCTCTCTGCCCGGGCTCGGCGGCAAGTCCGGTAGCTCTGCCGGGAAGTCCGGCCAATGGTCCTCAGGCGGCTCCTCTGGATAGCAGCAGGGGCGAAGGGGTTCGGGTCCGGTCTCACCCTCAGGGTTAGTGGGGTGCGGTTCCCAGGGATTCTCCCAGTGGCGGGCATGAACGGGCTCCGGCGGCTCCTCCACGTAGCGGGCCCGGGGTAGCTCAGGCCAGCTAGGGTCCAGGCCTCGGTCTTCGACGGTCTCCTGGCCGGGAGCTCCCGGCCACACGTCTGCTCCCTGCGGTGGCTGGCCGCCGACTGAGCTCTGGCGGCCCGCCTTTATACTTCCTGTCCCGCCCCTTGACTTCCGGGGGGCGGGGACAGGCGGTGGTGGTCCCACCCACTCTGGTGCCTGCACGTGGGCTCCCTCTTCCGGACAGGAGGGGAGCCACACCGACTCACTACAGGAATCAACAAGGAAACTAGAGTTTGGAAGAAAAAAACAGAATTTCCCCCCCTTTTATAAGGGATACGCCTACACAATTTGTTTTCAGTCTATCAGAACTGTTGACAGTTATGTCTGGAACAATCACTGTTGGATGCTTCACAGGGAAAGGAACTTGTTACTATTGTTTGTAATATGGTAGTGCCAAGAGGCCCCAACTGAAACCAGGGCCACTGTGGTAGGCAATATACACTCCCAGAGTAAGAGAAATTCCCTCCCCTAATATGCTTTCAGTCTAACTAAACATGACAGGAAAAGGAAATATTATTCTATGATTATACTGAGACAAAGTGACTTGCCCAAGGAAGCCAAGGACTGAACCCAGATTTCCTGAGTCCCAGTTCAGTGCCATAACCACAAATCACCCTTCCTTCTGCCCCATTTGTCACCAGCTTTGACTAGGAAACCGTAGGAGGGACTCTGGTTGAATTTGTAGCTGGAGACGTAGCTCTGAATGGAGAGTGGCCTCTGGAAAGTGGAAGGAGCTTCACAGGACCAGCTGACTAGGGGCAGTGGGATTGAAGTTGATTTTGATGCCCTGAGTTGACCAATTCAGGGAACAGACTCAGAATGGTGAGTTGAGTCAGGCAGGAAAAGGGCCTTTGACTGACTTTGAAGCAGTGGTAGGGTAACCAGACAGCAAGGTTGAAAAATCGGGACAGGGTTGGGGGTAATAGGCACCTATATAAGACGAAGCCCCAAATATCAGGACTGTCCCTATAAAATCGGGACATCTGGTCACCCTAAGCAGTGGGGAAGGCTTTTCAGGGGGAACCAAGTCTGGAGAAAGGGCTTTGAATAGCGACTGCATTCAGGGGCATAAGAGAGACTGTGGCCAATGAGATCTGATTCCAAAGACAGTGAAAAAGGCCTTCGCTTGACTTAGCCAAAGGAAGGATCTTTGGATGGCAATTTTTGATGGGTCAGTGAGTAGGAGATACCGCATTTGACTCTGGGGCAGTAGGAGTGACTGGCCGTCAGGCGGTTGGTTAATTCATGGGCACTGGAAGGGCATTAGATGGCTAGTCAATTCAGGTGCAAAGAGAGGAGTTTTGCTTGACCCAAGAACAGCTGGAGAGATTTTTTTTTGCATGGCTAAGAGCTGCAGGAAGAGGATTTAAATGGCCAGTTGATTCATGGTCATTGAGAGATTAGCTGATTCAGGTGCAATCAGATGGGCTTTGCTTGACTGTATGGCAGTGGGAGGGAATTTAATTCAGTGGCAGTTGGAAGGTGTATTTTGTATGCTCCAGCGGTTCCCTATTTACTGCATTCATTAGCTTCAAAGCCAAGACTAGCTTGTGGGATCCCTGCCTCCTGCCTTGTGACCTGGATGCGTCTGCGCCCCTGTGCTCTGCTGTATTGTTTTCTAACAGCCTGTTATTAGTATAGCCTGCTATTAAAACAAGGACTGGGAGGCTGGAACACTCAGAGAGCCAAGCTATAATTTGAAGACTACATGTTCCTTAGGTCTGATAAACAAACACTGGGTTTGCCTCCTGCCTCTACCTGCTTTGTGTCCTAATTGGTTTAGCCTTGAAAACATGCAAATGGGCTGAGCCGTCTCAGCGACATATAATGTGCCTTATTCATGGGAATTTGTGTCTCGGTATGGGGCATGCCACTCAAGCCTTTCTGGTTTGGAACCGATGACATTTGGTTTGTTTTATGTCTCCTGCCTGTGATAGAAACAATCTCAGATTATGGGGACCATCCGCATTTTCAGGAGAAGTCTCTCTTGCATTTTGTGTCTGCAAAGTTTCTCTGTGGATTCATCTCTGAGTCCCCCCGGCCTCCACGTTTAGGGGTGTTTGAGTCTGGAGTGTAGGTACATCAATACTGCTGTATAATACGTAGAAACTACATTAGTGTCCCTCACTCCCCAGTTCCCACCTTCTGCTATCTGGATCCCCCCCCAAAAAAGCACAAGAGCTGAATCAATGCAGGATTTCAGAGATCTCTTCTGGGACTGAGGATAAAATCGTTGGGACCAACCAGCTGCTCTGTGGCTGGAGCTGCTGGCCAGATCACTGTTCTTGCTTTGATTGTTTAACTAACCTGTATTGATGTCAGTGTACAGTAGAACATCAGAGTTAGGGATGCTAGAGTTATGAATTGAGCAGTCAACCAAATGCCTCATTTGGAACCAGAAGTATGGAATCAGGCAGAGACCAAAAATAAAATAATAATAATAATAAAAAGCAGCAGCAAATACAGTACAGTACTGTGTTAAACGCAACTACTAAAAAATAAAGGGAAAGTTTTTAAAAAAAAATTAACAAGGAAAGGAAACTGTTCCTGTGCTCGTTTCATTTAAATTAAGAAGGTTAAAAGCAACATTTTTCTTCTGCACAGTAAAGTTTCAAAGCTTTATTAAGTCAATGTTCAGTTGTAAACTCTTCAAAGACAACCATAATGTTTTGTTCAGAGTTACAAACATTTCAGAGTTAACAACAATCTCCATTTCCCAGGTGTTCATAACTGAGATTCGATGGTATTTGGCCATGGGCAGTGTGGCTTTCTGTCCCCGTGCTGGTGGGATCTCAGAGGTTTATTAGCGGGCTACTTGCCTCAAGCTTGCAGCTGAATCTTTTAACTGAGACAATACAAATTTGTCATTTTATACCTGTAGGTCCGGGGTTCTATCCCTGCTGCCGATAACCTAGCCAGGGATGGGGCCTTACACATGGTACGAATGAGGTCAAATTCAGGCCTGTCCTATCTTGAGAAGGCACAGCTCAGTCATGACGGGAGAGAAGGATGAGTGTTTAGCTGCAAATAGAGCCCTGTGACAGGAGCTCTCTCTTCCTCAATGTCTTTCTGCAACCCTGAGCCCTCCCGCCACAATTTTCACCCTGGCGAGAGACTCCATCAGCTCGTGCCGCGTCTGTGCCACTTGTCAGAAACTCTGCTCTCTGGATTCCTCCCCTAATCTGGGCCAGGCAGTGCCACGATGCCCTTAGTTTGCAGAGTATCCTCAGGTTGTTCCAACTCAGGGATCAAGCCGGCCTTAGTATCTTCCCAGCCAGGAATAAATGCCCCCCTTCCAGCCTGTCACAGCAAAGGCTGGAGGACAGAACCCAGCCCAGCCTGGCCTGTTTATGCTGAGTCACGGCACTCAGAAAGGGCTGGGTTGCTAACTCTGCGGCCGGGGAATGGGTGTGCATTGGCCTGCTTAAAATAAAACATGATTTCTGTGTCAGCACCCCTCAACTCTTGCTGCATCCTTAAAACTTCACCCGAGCTTCAGCATTTTCTGCATGGCTGCAGAAGGTTGAGCTGGGGGGAGGGGAGGGGCAAGAGAGAGTCTCACAGGCAGAATCTGGGAGCGAGAGAATGCTAGGAAAAGCAAAGCAAAGTCCCATGCATTTTATCCCTTTCCACAGTGGGAAACTTCTTGCCTTATTACCTAATAGATCCCAATTGTGAATATTGTGAATGATGCAGGGAGTCATCGGACTAGAATGACAGGCTGCAGTATTCTCATTCTCCATTGCATCAGATGGAGGAGCCATGCATAACCCACAGGAGCTGGTAGCATGTTACTTCCGGTGCAGCAATAGCTGTTTAGTCTAATGTCTAGGGCTGAGAAGTGCTCTGGGCCCAGGGGCAGCTCCAGACACCAGCGCAGCAAGCGTGTGCCTGGGGCGGCAAGTCACGGGGGGCGGCGTATCGGTCGCTGTGAGGGCGGCAGTCAGGTGGGCTTCAGTGGCATGCTTGCGGGAGGTCCTCCGGCGGCCGGTCCTGCGGTTTCGGCGGCAATTCGGCAGCAAGTATGCCGAAGCCGCGAGACTGGCAGACCACCCGCAGAAACGCCGCTGAATCTTGTGACCACGGACCGCCCGCAGGCACGCCGCCGAAGCCCGCCTGGCTGCCCTGCTTGGGGCAGCAAAAAACATAGAACCGCCCCTGTCTGTGCCTTACTAACACTCAGCTCTTCCTAATAACCTCCCTCACTTATGCCCTGCAGGAGGCAAAGTAGGGCTTCCAATTTGAGATTAGCAGTGTCAAAACAACTTGGTTCCAGGGACCCCCACACGTAACAGGTGAGGAAGAAGGAAGGCAGTATTTCCTACTGGTTATTATACTGCACTAGGAGATAGCAGACCTGGGATTTATTTCCAGCTCTGCCACTGACCAGCTGTGTGTCCTTGGCTACGTCATGTCCATTCTCTATGCCTCTGTTTCCCCTCTTACCCTTCATCTTCCTTGTTTAGTTATACTGTAAGCACTTTGGAGCAGGGCTGCTCTCTCACTATATGTCTGTGCAGCGCTTAGCAAAATGGGACTGCTGTAATTCTAATACACAGTAATGATAGTGGGAAGGCCATGCACCTTTGATACCTGGACACTGCAAAACGCATTCAAGCCTTTGCAGTCAGATGCTACTTGTCCGCCTGGATGTGCCTTGTTTTCTTCATAATCCATAATGGAAAGTATAAGTCTAAAGTATATTTTTTCCCTCATAGGCATCCACACAGCATCCAACTAATGGACAAAGTAGTGGAGCGTGGTCATTATATTTCATTCAGTAGCCTATATGCAGACACCCTCTGAATGATAAGTGTTCCCTCTTTACATATTAGAAGTGGCATCACAATCTAACCCTGGCCTTGTGCTTCCTTACTGTGCTGTACCGAAGGAAATAAAGCAACCCAGACAATAGGCAACGTTAAAACTACATTTGAGTTCCAGGGTTACATCATTTTCTCCTATTAATAATGCACCAACATGTGCCACTATCCAAGGCTGGGTCAAGCATATTTACTAAAGGTTAAGAAGAACACGTGTGAGAGCTCTGTTGCCTTAGACAAATCCCCGCCCCTCAAGTCGTTTCTATAGGTTTTATTGGAAGTGTGTTTTGTTTTATACAGCTATTGTGTTGTGTTGTACCGTGCAAGGGCTATCTTGTTCCCCACCAGAAATAGCTATAATTCAGTTACAGCTTTCAAGGTGTAAACTGCTGTATAAGTGCTAAATGCTCCTGTGTCCAGTGCTTGGGTGATGTGGTCTCTGATAAGGGTACGTTTACATGACCCACGGCAGCACGTCACAGAGCCCAGGTCAACAGACTCATGCTCGGACTCCGGCACTAAAAACAGCGGAGTAGATGTTCAGGTTCAAGCAGGAGCTCGTGGTTGGAAGCCTGAGCTCCAGCCCGAGCCACGGGGCCTACACAGCTATTTCTAATGCCATAGCATGAGGCATGGTCTGTTGACCTGGGCTCTGGAGCTCGCTGTGTAGCTGCACCATTAAGCACTTTGCAACCTTCTATTCATCTAGTCCCCTTGCAGGCAGAAGGGTGGCAATGTCCCATATGCTAATAACCCAGCTAACTCACAGACCAGTGCTTTCCTCTGCTTCTCCACCACCTAACTAACTAAGCAGTAATACGCCAATGGATCTGTTTACTAGAGGCAGGTGTAACATCAGGCAAGAACACAGATCCAGATTCTCCAGAGGTATTTAGGTGTCTAACTCCTATTGATTTCAATGGGAGTTAGGAGTCTAAATCCCTTTGGGGAATCTGGGTCTTAGGTCTTGGAGAAATGTAGATGGATCCCTGAAGAGAAGCTTGGTTGTCTTCTGGCTCTCAAATGTTGCCAAAGAACACGGACCCATAGTCAGAACCTACCTCACCATCTCACTCCATGCTTTGGTTTCAGTGCAGGATAAAAGAAGATCCCTCCCATGTCCACTTGTAAGCAAAACACCATGAGTGAAATCCCGCCCAAGTTCCTATTGACTTCAAGACAGCCAGGATTTTAACCCATGAATCTGAGGCAATGGAAACTGATGGCTAAAGTGATCCCAGTTGTCATAGGATGAAGCATATCGTGTATGTGTATTATAGGGAATGGGAGAAGGGAGAAGCTGAATTCATCACAAATGACAGGACATAAAGGCACCCTGTTCATTCTGCTGCAGGAATAAGGGGCCTGTTTCTGTGCTGCCTTGTTGCTCTAATTTCTGCTGTCTGTGCCTCAGTTTCCTCATCTGTAAAATGGAGATAATGAAAGTTCCTTCCTTTGTGACATGCTAAGAGACCTACTGATGAAAAGTGCTGCGTCCGAGTTAGCTATTATTAATAAGAATTAATGGCACCACTTTGTAACAGCCCCTTTAGTGGCTGTTATGGCAGCAGGGGTTGCCGGAGTTAATCCACCCGTCCTCCCACACGCTCCTTTCCCTGGCATGTTCCTGCCTCCCCCCTTGTGCTGGGAGTGAGGGGACTGTGCGATGAGGTGGCATAGATTAGCATTGGATCTTACACCAGCTAGAGATTGCCTGACATTGGAGGGAACGTCCAGCTGCGAGTCACTTTTGCCCCACTGGAGCATCCCAAAGGGGACTTTGTGGCATGAGGATCTATCCTTTCACCTTGATGCAAAAGACAGCTCAAGCCGAGGAGGAGTCACTTACTACTTAAATTTTTATTTCATTTGTAAATTAAAAAATGAAGACGTTGCCGATGTCTGAATGGCCACAGAGACTGCCCTGGGGTCTTTTAAAGCATCCATAAATAGTTCCCACATTTCGTCCACAGAAATCTCATCCACAGATTAAACCTCGGTGCAGGGACGAGGCAGCAGAATCTCGTTTTGCTTTGAGTCCGCTCCCTGCTATTCAGACTCTCTGGTCACTCGTGCCTTAGCTGGTTAGGGACTGCTCCTGCTCCTATTGAAAACTATGGCAAAACTCTCTCTGATGTCACCAAGAGCATGATCAAGTCCACATTAGTAATTCAGTGCTGGGGAAAGGTCCAAGACTGGCAGCATTGTGGAGCAGAGGCTGTATGGCACAATTTCTCCCATAGTTGCCTGCTAGAGGCTATTCTGGATCCTGTAACCCATTCTGTCCTTGGCTTGAGATTGACACTGGAGGTGCCAGTGGTGGTCGTGATTTATGTGCACCTGCGCAATTAGGCACTAGATTGAGATGTTCCAGCACATTTCACCGAGGCCACAAAAGAGCGATGGTTACAACTTTAGTTCCCTTTCAACTTTGTGCTGAGCCCGCCAGCCGTTACTCTTAGGAGTGGTCTTGCTGGAGTCAATAAAACAGATTATGTGAGCAAGGAATATTGTAAGCTCTTTGGGACACGAACCATCTTTTCTTGCTGTGTTTGTACAGTAGCCAGCACACCTGGGTCCTGGTCCATGACTGTGGCTCCTGGTTGATATGATAATAATGGAAGTTGTTCATCTCGAAAAGCCCTTGGGTAAGCGCCAAAGCAGTTCTGTTCCTGTGTGTCATGCTGCAGCAGCGGAAGTGGCTAGAAAGTCCAATTCTCAAGCGGCAGTCCTTGCCAAAGATAATGCAGGTGTCATGTGCAGCTGGGGCCAGAAGGTGAAGTCAGCTCTCTACCAGCACCGAAGGGCTGCTGCACTTTCCTCTTCGGTCTCTTTGCTTTCCTCTCTCTCTCTCTCTCTCTCAACCAACTCTCTTCAGCCTCTTTGACTCCTTGCTCAGCGCAGCCCTCCAGTGTGGACTGTTGCTAGCTGCATCTTTCCAGCTTGCAAGGTTGATGTTAAGTTTTCAAGTCCCTCTTGAAAACATCCCTAAACCTGAGTCTAGGTCAGCCCAGTGGCCTTGGAACCTCAACAATTTCTCCATACTGGAGATCCTTCGGAATCTGTCCATCATCCATCCAGTGCAGATAACCAACCCAACAGATGTCTGTGTTTGAGAACAGTATTTGACTGGCTAATTTTGCTTTCTCAAGTACTTCAGTGTCAGGAGTTTGGTTTCCCACTTGATATTTAAAATATGATAAAGACAGTGGGCATGGAAGGTGTTTAGCCTTCTGTTATGCCTGCTGTAGGTGGTCCAGGTCTCGCCACCATACAGCAAAGTGCTCAGAATGCACATCTCGTAGACGCGTTTCTTGGTGTTCAATGTTATTTTCCTGTTTTCCCATATACACTTGGCTAGTCAGATGCCTTTCTGTAGCAAGAATTAAGCCCACCGTCGAGAAATAAGTTACCAGGTACAGTTGATCCTAGATAGCAACGTCTTGCAATAGCAAGTCACATTTCTGCTGCAGTCAACACACCATATGCCATAATCGTTGTCTTCTTTAGAATGATGGTTAGTCCAAATTCATCACCTGAATGATGGGGAAAGCAATTCCAAGTTTCTGGAGCTCTTCTTCACCATGTGCATCGAGCAAAGAAACCCTGGTGAAAAGTTCTCTTAGCATCAGGTGTTTGACATTCCTTTTTGCTCTTAGCCGTGCAATGTTGAGTTTTCCATGTGATCTGTATGGAGAGTCTGGAACTCCTGGGCACTACAATATTGCTACTACCAATTGATTGTTGTTGTTGTTTATTTGTAACAGGGCAGTATCCAGGGGCCCTAGTCAAGGGTTAGAAGTTCATTGCACTAATTCCTGTTCAAACAAGTAACAAGAAGATCCCAGCCTCAAAGAGATCCCAGTCTAGGTATATGACATGGCACAACGGTGGATGAAACAAACTAATTGAGAGGTCAGGGAATGGGAGGACACGGTAGTACGTTTGGCACAGTAGGCAATTGTTTGGATCTACCACCTGCCTCTCTGTTAGCACCTGATAGTGTTTGTAGACATCATGGCAGGGGTAAGTTTTAGGAAGAGATTGAAGGGAGGGTAAGGTGATGGATTACATGACTCTGGGTTGGTTGAAGGGTTCCATCCCAGAGTGTGCCATCCTGCCTCCATTACCCCTCTTGGTTCTCCAGTCAGGTCACACATGCACGGGAATTTAAAAATAACACTCCCTCTCTTTGGAGTTCAGTTTCTAACAATTCACAAATAAACACAGTTCCTTTGGCTTCTGCTGGCTCAAATCCTTCCTCCTTTAAAACTTCAAGTTTTGGCTCCCCAGTTCTCTCTGAACAGGGGAGCTTTGCTGCTCCTGGACCCCTCTGGAGAGACCTTCCACCAGGCCTTTTCCTAGCCAGGATTCCTGGGCTCAAACTCCTCCTTCTCTTAGGGCACCGCCCTCTTTCTTGGGTGTGTGCTCGAATCCTGGCAGGCTTCCCCAGCCCACCATCATCCTGGCTCTGCCACAGGAGAGCCTCCCTTACAGGTATCTCCTGATGCTAGGCTCCCCCTTGACTGAGCGAAGAACCTTTCCTTTATAACCCTCAATAGCGAGTCACATGACTTGGCCCCCTGAGACCTCCATCTCACCTTGGTCTAGTGACCCTACTAGGAACTACTCTCTTTGTAAAGGGGCCATGCCTTGGAATATGGTGAGCTGGCCACTGTGCCTCCACAGCCCTTAACGTGGACAGAGCAACCTATTGTAGTGTTTGTATGACCAAGACCTTGTGCTGGTTTTCAACCAATGACCTAGGCAGCTTCAGTTTTGTTGGGAACAGTGGTGAGCCCATCATTACAGAGGATGCTTCCCAGAGACCACAGATAGGTATGTTTAGAGCGATGGTATTCTCATGACAAGTGCCATTTGACTGGTGGAAAATGTCGTCTTTGCTGATAAGAGCTAATGCAAAGCACAATGTCTGCAGCTTTTTTTATTTTAATGTAGATATCTGAAACTGACTGCATGATGGAGGACGAAAGATAAAGGTTATGTGTCTTTGTGGGCTAAAATGGCACTATAACGAATATAAAAGCTATCCTCTCCTCCTTTAATATATTCACTCACCATTCCAGCCTCTTTTCTAGTGACCGTAAACAACATTTGTCATCAGCAATGGGCTACTTTTCATTATCAAACTGATCTGGAAACTGCATTTTTATTTCATGAGCATTAGCGGTAACCGGGAAGAGCAGGGTGGGAGAAAGATATATGTTGCAGGCAGGAAACGGACCTGGGATGAAGCTTGCATGTGGAATTCAGGGGATCACTCATAAGTCTGGCCTCCGTGACAGAAGATGGCCTAGTGCTTCATTAATTCCCACTGAGCCAATGATGATGTATCATACCCTTTCAATCTGCAACTAAAGAATGCATTTTAAAAAAGCCCTAATTTGCACATGTTTAATGCATTCATTAAGCTATTAGTCTTTCAACAAGAGATTTAATAGCAAATTAACAGTTTTCATGAAACAAAAAACAACAAATTTCCCTACTTAGTAAAATTACTTTTGTGCCACTAGGCAATGCTGGGGACTGTGCAATCAGAGGTTTCAGGGTGAAGGACGGGAGGATGGGCTTAATTTGTGTGTGGGTTATAAGAACATAAGAATGGCCATACTGGGTCAGACCAAAGGTCCATCCAGCCCAGTATCCTGTCTGCTGACAGTGGCCAATGCCAGGTGTCCCAGAGGGAGTGAACTGAACAGGTAATGATCAAGTGATCTCTCTCCTGCCATCCATCTCCATCCTCTGACAAACAGAGGCTAGGAATACCATTCCTTACCCATCGTGGCTAATAGCCATTAATGGACTTAACCTCCATGAATTTATCTAGTGCTCTTTTAAACCCTGTTATAGTCCTAGTCTTCACAACCTCCTCAGGCAAGGAGTTCCACAGGTTGACTGTGTGCTGTGTGAAGAAGAACTTTCTTTTATTTGTTTTAAACCTGCTGCCCATTAATTTCATTTGGTGGCCCCTAGTTCTTATATTATGGGAACAAGTAAATAACTTGTCCTTATTCACTTTCTCCACACCACTCATGATTTTATATACCTCCATCATATCCCCCCTTAGTCTACTCTTTTCCAAGCTGAAAGGTCCTAGCCTCTTTAATCTCTCCTCATATGAGACCCGTTCCAAATCCTTAATCATTTTAGTTGCCCTTCTCTGAACTTTTTCTAATGCCAGTATATCTTTTTGAGATGAGGAGACCACATCTGTACACAGTATTCAAGATGTGGGCGTACTATGGATTTATATAAGGGCAATAAGATATTCTCCATCTTATTCTCTACCTCTTTTTAAATGATTCCTAACATCCTGTTTGCTTTTTTGACTGCCGCGGCACACTGTGTGGACGTCTTCAGAGAACTATCCACGATGACTCCAAGATCTCTTTCCTGATTAGTTGTAGCTAAATTAGCCCCCATCATATTGTATGTATGTATGCAGTTATTTTTTCCAATGTGCATTACTTTACATTTATCACATTAAATTTCATTTGCCATTTTGTTGCTCAATCACTTTGAAGAACTTCAAAAAGATCTCACAAAACTGAGTCTGCTTTGGTCTTAACTATCTTGAGCAGTTTATAATTAACCTGGACCTAGTGCTCCATCGCAGGCAATGGGATAAAGTGGATCGGCTTGGTGGGAAAGGCACTGACTGAGTGGTAGGTGGTGGAAGAGGAAGACAGGAGCTTGCGTAAACCTATGGGCAAAATGCTGAAGTCCTTACTCATATTGTACTCCTTCCTCACTCAGGCAAACTTCGATCAGACCAGTTTTTGAAGTTCTTACTTTGTGGTTACTCAATATTTACTAAGGTCTAGATCCTGTCTCATTGAAATCAATAGGAGCTTTGACCTGATATCAGATAGCAATAGGTTTACACTCACTGGCCCTCATTCATCAAACAGGCTGATGCTTAACCTCAACAAAGCACTGCAGGATAGGGTTAACTTTAAGCATGGGCTTGAGACCCTTAGGGTTCTGTTGACTTAAACACATGCATAAAGCAAAGCACATACAGGCGAGTCTCATCTTACGGGTTCCGTTCCGTTCCGCAGTTAGCGCTTAAAGCGAAAACCGTGTATAGTGAAAATTACGTTGAGATGAATAGCGGGCAAAATCACCCGCACAACAGCTACAGTATTAAAATTGTTATTTTTCTCTTTGTTTTTGTTTTTGCCGACCGTGTAAAGCTGAAATCGCGCATGTTAAATGCGCGTAAGATGCGACAGACCCGTACTGTACTTAAATGTTTTGCTTAAGAAAGATGGCTTGCGGATTCAGGGCTAAAGTCTTTATTTAGGCTGGCTGTCAATGAGGGTGAAATTCAGCCTTGTGCAGAAGCCTATACACAATTGACGTTTCACCTAAGCCATCAAAATAACCCTTGGGCTGGCAGGCTGCAAAGGGGCGGGTATCAGTGAGAATCTCATGGAGAGATTAGTCAGTGCAAGGACAGGGATAGAGCATCAGGAATTGATTCTAGATGAAGGGTTAACTTGAATAGTTAATAAACTGCTGTAAAATAAGTTTAATCATCTTTTTTTTTTGAGCTGTGGGTTGTATTTTAAAATGATTTTTTTTTTTACTTTAGAATGCCTGCTCCTAGTTAGTTTTCAGTCTCTTTTAAAAGGCTATTGACAGAAAGCTGAACTTTGAATCCACAGGAACCCTTCCTTTTTTTCGTTTGCTTGTTTTTTGCCCTTTGGGGTTTTTTTCTACCAAAAGAATTCTTTGAGGGATCCCAGAATGAGGTGTGAGTTTCGGCCAGAGAGCGAGCGAGAGGAAGTGGTCAAAAATTGATTTCTTAAAGGTCTGAAGAATCATAAAGATTGTTTGAATCAGTATCTTGTTTACGTCCACCCACTCACACATCCATTAAAAATATGCTTTCCTATGGCTTAATTTTTGCTTCCGGATGTGTAATTAAGGCATTTCTGAATGATCGATGTGTGGCACTGGACAATGTATTCTTTTGCATCTTCGTTTCCTAGATGTTTTCATTGTTCTCACTTATGGTGGTTTTGAATGAGTTACTCCTGTTTTAGGCCCTGATTCGGGAAAAAATCCTTCAGAACAGCATGTTAAGCATGTGCTTATGTCCTGTTCTGAATAGGAAAGGCAGTCACGCCTCAGTAATCTACGTTCCCAGAGGAGAAGATGATCTCACACAGTCAGGACCAACTCTTGATGTCACTATTGACTTGAATGGGAAGTTTGCCTACCTGTGTAACAACACAATAAGGATCTCAGTGTTTGTACCTGAAAGTTTTTGTGTCCTAGTGCGTTGTGTTCTGAATGCTGTTGTTCTAATATATACTCAAGGTAATAGACAGTAATAAGACCTTGCATTTCTATAATGCATGTAATGTATGCATAGAATGAATAACACATATATTTGTATCTCAGATGGGGGTGTTCTGGGATGACATGATGGTAAGATATTATAGGTTCTACACCTCTCCGTGTCTGATCTTATTGGTTGGTGTTTGATAGTGTATCAGAGGTGAGCACCTCTCAGCACTGGAGGTTCTTGAATCCCATCATATAGCAGAGGAAATACCTACATCTCAGTGCTAGACATTTCTGGATCCTCTACCACAAACCAGCAGAGGTAATGCATCCTCAGTACTATTTCCAGATGTTGACTTATGCAGCAAACATTGTCAGCATTTTCTCTCTCTGCATTTGGAGCCGAATGCTATTTTCCTTTCAACCCCATTGCCATAGTCCCCCATGGAACCATTTCAATTTAGTGAAGAAGAGCAGGGCCCAGCAGCCCGCATCCTGTGTTATGAATGCGGCACTTTAAATGGTGGAGTCAATGACATGAGACGCAGTGCTTCATTACTCCCTCATTCACCCAGACTCCATGGTATTCCAGGCCCAAGCGATAGTCTGCTGCTAGGAAGCTGCGTTTGAATTTCATTATGTCAGGTAATTCTTCTCCGGCAACTTGCTGTGTGGGTTGTAGGCTGCTGTCTAAAAGCTTCTAAGGTGTTAGAAGTTTCTTTGTCTGTTGTGAGTTGTTATTTGTTTAATTGAATCAGTCAGATATTTTTAAGGCAAAATAAAAGATTTTAAAGGGCCAGAGAAACCACCAGATAATTGTATTGTTCTTTTAGGAAGGAGCAAGAAAAATGTCCTATGGATTTTGATTCTGCGCTCACTTGCATCATTTTAAGGCTCCGATTCAGGAAAGTATTATGGCAGAGGGTATGTCTACACTGCAGTCCGAGGGGTCACTGCAGCATATGTAGACAGACCTGAGCTAGCTTTGATCTTGCTAGCTCCAATAACTATAGCAATGAAGCAACCACGGCTTCCCTGTTATAATTGTTGCAGCTAGCTAGATCAAACCACGCTCGGGTAGGTCGAGTTGTGATGCAGTCACCTCTAATTGCCGTGAAGGCATATCTTTAGTCTGTGTACCCTTCAGAGGCTACACTGCAATAGTCAGGATGAATATACACCTCTACCCTGATATAACACGACCCGATATAACACGGATTCGGATATAACGCGGTAAAGCAGTGCTTGGGGGGAGGGGGGCTGCGCGCTCCGGCGGATCAAAGCAAGTTCAATACCTATAATGCGGTAAGATTTTTTGGCTCCCGAGAACAGCGTTATATCGGGGTAGAGGTGTATCGTGATTTCATTCGGCATGTCGCATGTTTGCGAACTGTCTTTTTGGAAGCTGTCTGAAGGGAGCAGCATATAGGCAAGCAGCCGATAGAACCCAGCTAGTGTAAAACTTTGCAGATATAATGTGAAACAAGATCTCAACTTGGCCTGTAACTCTCTGAGCACAATTTCACACTTGCAGATGCAAAAAGCAGCTTATGCACTGTTAGTGATCTGGTTGTCCCTGCAAATCAGGCAGCCAAGTGAAACAGTCACATTTATACTAGCCATTGTCCCTGCAGTCAGTTGCAGGCATAACATTGCACCCACAAAATCAGAGGTGTGTTTTGAGCTCAGGCCCTGAATGCCTTCATCAGCAGATATGGGTGACGCTCGTACCACTCAAGCCTTCAACATAAAGCTCAGATGGGACTTAAATGGGGCATTGGCCTTTGTGCTGGGCCTTTTCACAGGGTTGTATTTCACCTCGTCTCTGGCAACACCATATATTTCCCTCCCTCTGAAGGTATGTCTACACTGCAATTAGACACATGCCAGCTGACTCCAGCTTGCGGGGCTCGGACTGCAGGGCTGTTTAACTGCTGTGTAGACATTCCAGTGCTCTGAGACCATCCCAGCTCACAAGGTCTTAGAGCCCAGGTTCCAACCCGAATCCAGACATCTACACTGCAATTAAACAGCCCCGTGAGCTGGAGTCAGCTGCCACGGGCCAGTTGCAGGTTTTTAATTGCAATGTAGACATATCCTGAGAGGTGACTGCAAACACATGTCTGGGAAATCTACCCACCTTCTCCCCACCAACCCTGAGTTGCCAGTCTGCTGTTTAATTCCCTTTCCCTGCATGTTATATTTTATCAGGCTGGGCATTTTAGCTGGCAGTGGTGACTGAGAGGGATTTGCATTGCACAGAGCTGCTGAGAAGAGTGGTTGAAAAATGGCATGAAAATGCTGATAAATAGTTCTAAATGGAAGCAATTTTAGCAAGAGAGCCCTTAGGCAGACTCTCTCTTTCGGTGACTATAACACTCCAGAGATAGGGCTTCCAGCAGCAACAATGATACGAAGACGGAGCTAGCGTACTGCATGCTGGGCTGGAAAGTGCGCGCTGTTCTTTCCCTTGCTATTGTGTGAGTCCAGCTGGATCAACTTACGCTGTTGAACACACGTTCAGAGCTTTATTTTTCTGCAACTCCAGTGCTGGTGAAAGGTGCTGAGGCTGACAGCCCTGGAGAATGGAGCTCACTGTTTGCCCACAAGCCGCTTAGAGTATGTCTGCACTGCAAAAAACCCTGCTGCTCCAAATCTCAGAGCCCACGTCAACTGACTCGGGTTTGTGAGGCTGGGGCTACGGGGCTAAGAATAGAAGAATGCTCTGAGATTCTCCCCCATCACTGGATTTCAGAGCCGGGTGCCAGCCTATGCCTGAATGTCTACAGTGCTATTTTGAACCCCACAACCAGAGCCCCACGGGCCTGAGTCAGTTGACCCAGACTCTGAGACTCAGTGCTGCGGGGTTTTTTTTTTGCAGCGTTTACATGCTCTTAGACAATAGGCAACAACAGTGTCCACTTCTCACACATGTACCTGAGCCCTGATTTGGAAGGGCTGCCTTAGCAAGCAGGTCCATCTGCAATAGGGTTACCATATTTAAAAAATAAAAAAAGAGGACACTCCACGGGCCCTGGCCCCGCCCCTTTCCCACCCTGGCCCGGCCCCAACTCCGCCTATTCCCCGCCCCTTCCCCAAAGTCCCCGCCCTAACTCCACCCCCTCCCCTGAGCATCCCGCATTCCCCCTCCTCCCTCCCAGCCACGCGAAAAGGGCTGCCCGAGCACTACTGGCTTCACAGTTTGCCGGGCAGCCCCCAGACCCTGTGCCCCCGGCCGGCGCTTCCCCAGTGCAGCTGGAGCCCGGGAGGGGAAGAGCCCAGCCGGGGGCGCAGGGTATGGAGGCTGCCCGGCAAACCGTGAAGCTGGTAGCACTCGGGCTCCGGGCAGCCCCCATGCCTCCGGACCCTGCACCCCCAGCCGGGCACTTCCCCTCCCGGGCTCCGGCTGCTGAGCTCCTCCCCTGACTCTTCGGCTCTGTTTAAGAGCCAAACTGCCCGAGCGCTACCGGCTTCGGGCAGCCCCCTTGCCTCTGGACCCTGTGCCGCCGGAGTCCGGGAGGGGAAGTGCCCGGCCAGCGGTATTTTTCCTGGACATGTTCGGCTTTTTGGCAATTCCCCCCAGACGGGGGTTTGATTACCAAAAAGCCAGACATGTCTGGGAAAAACCGGACGTATGGTAACCCTAATCTGCAAGGCTCGTGCAGTCCTTGACTTCCCTAGCCTTCTCCGTATGACAACGTTGCAAACCCTTTTAGGCCCACAGAGGTGAAGGGTCAGGAGCAAGTCAAGGGGAAAGAGATGTGGCCAGAGCTTTTCTGGGTTCTAGCAATTTCCGGCTAATGAAAAAGCTCTTTGTTTGTTGTTACTAGATAGAGCAGCCTCAAAGTTGCTCTAAATTTCACGGCGTTGCACCAAAGGCTGAACTAGGACTAGGGGACAAAGAGGGGATATAGGTGCTATAAAGCCACTTGTGACTTGCTCCACACCTCAGTTGCATGAAACTCTGAAGAGGCTTCAGCCCAATAGAGAGTTATAGATATAACCATTATATAGACATTATACACCAGCATCGAAGTGTTGCTCTTCCTATAGTTCTCAGGTGGGTACAGCGATCGACAGGCCTTGCAGTTAGAACTGGTTGAAATTCTGTTTTGTTTTCACAAAATTTCTCTAAGAAAAATGAACAGTTTTAGTTTCACTTGGGGTTTTTTTTCCACTTTTTTTTTCTTGACCCAAAAAAAAAAAAAAAAAAAAAATTCAAAAGGAAATGAGATTTTTTTTTTTACTATTTTCGCCTGTTTTCACTGAGAAAAGGGGAAAATAGTTTCTTTTTTTATAAAAGTGTGTGTTACTGGCATACACACTTCTCTACGTTTATTGCCTTTTGCTTCCTTTTTTTGGGGGTGAGGGGGGGGTTGAATCAAAAATACTGAAAGTGGAGAAATTTCCCACTCTTTATAAACAACAATGATTTTAATACAAATATTTTGGGGTATCTTTTTCCATTTAAAATTGTTTTGAAAAATGTTAGTCAAACATTTTTCATGAATATCTATATTTTCAAACAAACAAACAAAAACAATTTTTAATGAGATTTTTTTTTTTAAATAAAAAACAACATTGACCAGCCTTACTTGCAATGCTGGCAGAGCACGGAGTTTGTAACCATGGTGCAACAAAAGTACCTGGGCCAGGATGACTTGCCTGGATGTTCTGCATCATTGCAGCGTGCCCGGTTTGGTCCCACCAGTGCAAATTAAAGCAGCCAAATTCTGTAAAACATAAGAATGGCCTTACTGGGTTAGACCAAAGGTCCATCTAGCCCAGTATCCTGTCTTCCAACAGTGGTCAGTGCCAGGTGCCCCAGAGGGAATGAACAGAACAGGTAATGATCAAGTGATCCATCCTCTGTCATTCATTCTCAGCTTTTGGCAAACAGCTAATAGCCATTGATGGACCTATTCTCCATGAATTTATCTAGTTCTTTTTTGAACCCTGTTATAGTCTTGGCCTTCACAACATCCTCTGGCAAGGAGTTCCACAGGTTGACTGTGCATTCTGTGAAGAAATACTTCCTTTTATTTGTTTTAAACCTGCTGCCTATTAATTTCATTTTGTGCCCCCTAGTTCTTGTGTTATGAGAAGTAGTGAACAACACTTCATCTACTTTCTCTACACCAGTCATGATTTTATAGACCTCAGTCATATCTCCCCTTAGCCGTCTCTTTTCCACGCTGAAAAATCCCAGTTTTATTAATCTCTCCTCATAAGGAAACTGTTCCATATCCCTAATCATTTTTGTTGCCCTTTTCTGAACCTTTTCCAATTGTATCTTTTTTGAGATGGGGCAACCACATCTGCACACAGTATTCAAGATGTGGGTTTACCATGGATTTATATAGAGGCAACATGAAATTTTCTGTCTTATTATCTATCGCTTTCTTAATTATTCACAGCATTCTGTTCACTTTTTTGACTGCCACTGCACATTGAGTGGATGCTTCAGAGAACTATCCACAATGACTCCTAGATCTCTTTCTTGAGTGGTAACAGCTAATTTAGACCCCATCATTTTATATGTATAGTTGGGATTATGCTTTCCAATGTGCACTACTTTGCATTTATCAATGTTAAATGCCATCTGCCATTTTGTTGCCCAGTCACCCAGTTTTGAGAGATTCTTTTGTAGCTCTTCGCAGTCTGCCTGGATCTTAACTATCTTTAGTAATTTTGTATCGTCTGCAAATTTTGCCACCTCACTGTTTACCCCCTTTTCCAGATCAAAACAAGCAAAGCAATGATGCCAGCTGAGGTTGTTGTCCTGGATTTGAGGGGTCTGCGTGCCCCAGATTTTGATGGAGCTTATTGCAACCATATTATATGCATTCAGCTACCATGAATTAATAAAATAGAACTCCACATAGTTAAGGGTTCATTTGAACAAGCCAGGCTTCTAGAGCCAAGGTCAAATGCATTTGCAGGCATGCAGTTTCTGCTAATCAGAACAGGAGGGAGAAAGAGTCAACAATTTGAGACTGAAAGAAAATAAGTGGATGGAAACCTTGAGTTCTGGATGCCTTTGGTATAGAAGCTTATTATGACTAAGGTTGTTAGGAATGTTTGTTGCTAAGTAGTTTATTGAAGTTAGGAGAGGTGATGACCCGGTAGGGGTCACTATGAGCTGTGTGTTTTGTAAAAGTTAGTTATAAAAGACTAGATAATAGAATGTATTTTGGAGCTGTCCTCTGAAGCTATCCTGAGGGATGTTTTTCCTGACACCTTACTCCCAGGTGGGGAAGTGACTGGCCATCGCAGACCTGCGGTAAAGTACTCAGTACCCAGATTCTAGGTAATGGTTTGGGATATTCTAAACCTGTTGCTTTTGTATTTCTGTGCTTAAATCTAATAACACGCTTGCTTGTATTAATCCTTCATCCAGCAGAATAACTGTGTTCCCATTGATTTATTCCTGGCAACACCTGGAATGAAACAGTTAAGTTATCACTGCTTTGGGTTCTGGAAACCCTGGGTAACAAGGTGGCTTTGGGGATGTTAATGTCATTCCATTAAGGTTTGGACTGAGACTTTCTTATTTCCCATAGACCATCAACAAGCATCTATTAGAAGGTGATGGCTGGACAGACTTGAGGTGGAGTCAGTCTAGAATCCTAGACGTGAGACTAAGTATTTTATATTTGATGATAACAAATAGAGTTGGTTGAAAATTTTGGTCAATCCTTTTTTTTTAAAAACAAAATAGCTTTTTAATGAAAATTTTGGCTTAAAATGTTGATTTCTTTTGCAATGTCCAGGATTATTTTTAAATGAAAACTTGTAGACCCAACTTTTGGGGGCTCCAGAAAACTGAAATATTTTCAGTTTTTGGTTGTGTTTAGTTTTTTTTTTTTTTTTAAATGAAGAAAAAAAGTCATCTTACAAAATATTTAACAGAAAATACTTTTCTGGCCAGCTCTAATAACAACGCAATGATGAAGAGGGAATCTTTCTCTTCCTTATGTCAATTTACTTATGTGGCCCCTGTAACCGTAGTATCTAACCATAGTATCTGAGCATCTCACAGTCTTTAATATATTTGTTAGGTCTGGCTGCAAACTGGAATTCCTGTTCTGGGGAAAATTCTGAATTTATCTCTATAAAAAAACAAATCTTTTGGAAGTGGAACAAAACATCAAAAGGTTGAAATATTCCATAGAATGGGAATTCCAGAATTTCTATTAGAAGATGTCAAAGAAACATTTTGTTTCATTATTTTTGAAATGTTTCCAAGGCTCCCTAAACTGCCGGAAGTCCCAGCAACCTGTCAGATGTTGGAGCTGGGCAACTCAGAGAGTCTAGGGATTAGGGAGGTGAAGCTTCCAGGTTTCTGAGGAGCTGAGAGTTTGGAAGCCCGGGGCATCCTGATTCCTCAGCATCCCGCCTGGCAGGCAGGCAAGGAATGGGGCGATTGTGGAGCTGAGAACAGTTTTTCTGATGGAAAATCAACGTTTTCTGGTAATTTTTTTCCCTGTGGGAAATTTAGATTTTGCAGATGGTGAATTTTCCATTGGAAAATCATTCAGGCAGAAAATTCCTGACCAGCTCTAGTACTTTTGCTCACAACACCCCTGTGAGGTAGGGAAGTGCTATTATACCCATTTCACAGGTGAGGGGCTGAGGCTCAGAGAGACAAAATGACTTACTAAGGTCCCACATGATCTCTGGGTAGAGCAAGGCATTCAACCCACCTGTTTTGAAGCCTACAGTTATGCTCTAACCACTGGACCATCCTTCCTCTCAAATGAAGTACAGAAAGTCCTGATGCATTGGGAGAGAATCCCATTCCTTGGCCACTGAGTATGAAATGGGTTAAACCCATGCAAGCGGTATTGTTCCAAAGGATCCAAAACAAAAGAGAAAATTCATTTTCCTAATGGAATCAAGAGACAAAAAGCTTCAGTTAATAGAACCTACAATGTGTATATGGAAATAGCGCACGCTAGCCCCCTGTGCTTAAGGATCCATTTGTGCTGCTACCTCAGCTCCTGCCGTGGAAGGCAGTGAGTTGAAAGAGTGATTTAGACGCCGTTAACACAAATGAGAGAAGACAGGCCTGCACTTAGCGCGACAGACTCTCCAGGAAGTTTAGACAAGGGAAAGCTGTTTCTTTTCTCTCTGTCGTTTCCCCTTTACAGCCTGCAGATGAGCATTTCATAGTAGAATAATTTAAAGAGAAAGAACCCCTGGGTAATTTGACTTCAGTCATCACACAGTCCTTAAAGTATTTGTTTTTCGTGGAACCGCCACATGTTCTGTCTCTCCTTCACAACCAGATGCTGTGTATTAATATGTACACTAAAGAGGGATTGCATAGCATGGGTGATAATGCAGCCTTTAAAATATCTGAGACAGGGATTCAGAAGTGTGTTTAATTCAGGGAATACAATTGTACGGGTCAGATTCTGAGGGTCTTATTCTTTTTCTCCCAGGCAATACTCTAGGATTTGCTCTAATTTGACCAAAAGCTCTAATTTGACCTTTGATAGAGGAATTGTTAGGTGAATTTCCATGGTCTGGGTTATGCAGAAAATCATACTGAATGATCACAATGGTCCCTTCTGGGCTTAACATCTATTATTCTTCCAATTCATGGATGCACATGGGAGTTTGGCTCATAAGGCCTGAATACGAATTGAGTGTGGCTTTCGGGAGTTGCCCCGCTGATAACTGGAGATTGACATTAAATCTCTTCCTTAAACATTCATTTCAGTTTCAAGATAATAAGGTAAGGAATGACATTTAGTTATTAAGGGTGGAAGGGGAGAGCCAGCATGAGTTTATGCAACAATTTAAATCCCCAAAATGGGTCTCAAGTAGGATATAAGTGGTTTATGGACACAAGGAGTGAATTTCAAATCAATATTCTAAAAGGGTCTAATGCTCTGAGTCTACAATGTCCCTATTTTCCCTTGACAACAGGCGCCAGCCTTTGGGACATGTTGGGAGAGCCCAGTTCAGCACTCTGGACAGAGTCTGCTTGTATTATTCTGAATAAGAAAGGCAAGATGGGTGAGGTAATATCTTCTATTGAAACAGCTTCTGTTGGTGAGAGAGACAAGCTTTTAAATGTAGACAGAGCTCTTCTTCGGGTCTGAATAACTCCATTTTCTAGGAGTTCTGAGACACGTAGTCAGTCTCCCCTTGAGAGAAACGGTAGTACTAACCTTTTATTGAAATTTAACATTTTCCTTTAACATGAATGAAAGAGCCTGAGACCTGAAGGAAAAGAGGGTCCTTAGTATAGCCTCTTCTGGATTGAAAGGTCAGACCACTTGATGGATCCATTGCCATTCAGAAAGTCAAAAGGATGAATGTTCTCAGACAGTAGAAAATCAGGGATTTACAGAAGTTCACGTGGATTATGAGTAGACCTCCTGTGGTCTATGTGGTGTCAGTCCCTAGAAGCTCTGACAACCCTTTTCTCAATATCATTCATATTGCTTGAGATCTTTGAGTTTTGCTTTGCAATTTGGGTCCAAAAAACCCTGAGAAAGTGGGTTCAGGCTGTCAAACTTTGCCTCATTTTTGTGTCAGAACCATGTGTAACCCCTGGGTTCTGGATGGGCTCTACCCAAAGTTGTAGACTGACCCAGGCATAATCCAATACTGGTAGAGGTTCAACCACAAGTTTTGAGAAAAGAGGGGAGACTTTCACAGTACCTCTGTGAGTAACAGCTCTTTGGTCTTTGTAGGACCAGTGGGGAGAAAATGCACAGCCCCCCGTCCCCTAAAATCTAATCTAGCCTCATTCAGAAAATCTCACCTTAAATAAGATTAAAGTGCATACTGGTTATTATGGTATCTTTTATGGGTTAGAAAATGAAAATGCATTTCTTAGCTGGGCTATTAGGATTCCAAAGGATTCCCATATTGTCACCCATGTAACCACATTAACTTCAGCAGAGTTATTCCCAATTTACACTGGTGTAACTACACTGACTTTAGTGGTGTCACTCCTGATTTACACTGGTTTAGATAAACTGATTTCAATGGAGTTACTTCTAATTTTCACCAGTTTAGAGGAAAATCAGACCTTCTTTCTATATTTTTTCAAGTGCCGAGTTTAAATGCCCCACTCCTGGTCTTTCCCTGATCAGTGGGGGAGACATTCTTATTCCTCTATTTCTGATTGTTGGCTAAATTCAAAGAGATCTTGAAGTAAGTGAGGTTGCAAAATGGAGTTAGAAGTTTGAAAGTGAGTAGGCCTCTGCAGGGGAGCAGGGTGCCCTTGCAGGGATTCTGCTATTAACTGATGCATTCTTGTCTAAGACCCATTCAACAGCCTTTACGAGTGTGAAAGGGACAGAAATGGGAGAAGGAGAGCAGGGGCTGTGTGCAAATTTCATTATTACAGCAATTTCCTGGGCAGCAGCATTATAGCAAATTCGGGAAAGGGTCAGGGGAGGGGGGGAGTGTTGTTGTTTATGTTTACTAGGAGCATTTCCCAGTCGCTGCCTCTGAAGTCAATAATAGGATCTGCCTGATATGCTGAAAGCCACAGATGGGTCTTGGAGCATTTTTTGTCCTTGTCTGCACATGCGCGCGCTCTCTCTCTCTCTGTTTCGCTCCCTCTCTCCCGGCAGGTGCACTTCACGGGTCTCGCTAGGGTGCGCTGGGGATAAAGCAGGTCATGTGGAAATGAGGCAGCCGAGCACAGAGACCCAAGGCGAGGAATGATCACAGGGAAAATTACCGGTTGTTTCCTAGCTGTTCACCTGCTTTGAGTGGTTCACTTAATTAGCAATGCAAGTGTGAGCTGACAGATTTGGCAGAGAACAATAATGCAGGGGGAGGTGATGGAAGGGAGTCTTGCTGGGGAAGTTGTTCCTGATTTATAAATAAACCTGATTATTACAGAGGCGCCCATTAGCGATGCTATAGTTAAAGGTCTGTCAGACTTTCTATTCCCAAGCTCTCGTTTTCACAGGGTTGGGCTGAGGTGACAGAAATGTGCTCTGTGGGCTGAATCTCATCTCCCAAAACAATGGTTTGTTTTCATACATTGAATATAAAAATAAGGTCGTAAATAGAAAGACGATGTGATCCTTCAACTCCAAAAATGCCATGGAAAAAATAAAGTGGGGCCTTCTTTTTCAATGACGGGTACCATAATAGGATGTCCAGAGCAGGTGTTTGGAGTCTGAAATCACCCCTCAGAGCCTTTAGGCCAGGCTGTGCTGTGTTTCTAAATAAAAGATCTCCCATCCTGCCCAAGAGACAATAGGTCTGATTCTGATCTCATTTATTCTGGTGTAACTCAGGAGTAATTCAACTGAAGTCAACAAATTAAACAGGTAAAAAAAAAACAATTTGAGAGAAAGGAGAGTCTAATCCAACATTTGAACACAGACCTATCCATTACAATATGTTTTCACAGTATGAATGGAGTTACAGTGACGGATAACCACCATCTAAACAGCCAGCCTTTGTAAAGATTTGGATCCGAACTCTTTCTGCGACTCAGGCCACTCTCTGATAGGAATTACGGATGGAATGGCTTCCTGAACCAGCTCATCTATTTCCAAGCCAGCCAACGCAGGATTGTGCCCTATCGTATGTCCGCAATCCAGTTTTAAATCACCTACATGATGGAGTTGGCTGACCACCATGCTCTGACTGGCCTCACTAATTATACCGCAGTGTAATGTCCTAAACCATTCCTCTCTTTCCTTGGTGTTTGTATCCTTCTTGCCTAGCTACCACCGTGAGTGGGTTCATTCAAAATACGATGGATAGACTTGTAAAGAAATACAAAGTCCCTGTGCTAGATGAAAAATGAATAGGGGATGCTGTCTCAACGTGAGCATAGCTCTTGCTAACCACTCCTGCTTCCAGGCAGAATAACTCACTGGTGTACAAACCATAGGATGACTTTGAGGCTGCCTGTTTTGTCTCCTGTATTTCTGAAGCATTGGGGTGGCTTATGAACATGTGGGGCCAGATCCTCAGCTGCTGTAAATCCAAGTAGCCCCATCCAAGTCAATACATCTATAGTAATTTACACCAGGTGGGGATCTGAGCCAGGCTTCACTGCTGGCCATCTCTGGAAGGAAGAGCTGGTAGAGAAATCTACTTTGCAAATGGAAGAATGAGACCAAACAGTATCAACAGGTGCGTTGACTTCATGGACTGGCAGAGTCACATTGTTAGGAGTAGCTTAGTCATGGGGTAGAAGGTTTAGTACCCACATCTGTGGAATTCGGCCATGCCCTGAGCAGGATAGCACGGTTTAATTTCTGTATGCTGATGATGCTCATGGGAACTGAAGTCTCCATAGTCTCAAAAAAAAATAATAACGGGATCTTAATCATTCTGTTATCAACCCTAATCTCAGCCAAGTAACCCCATAATGATCCTGATGGGATCCTAAAGATTCTATTATCAAACCTATTCCCATCTACAGAGCACTGTAATGCCTCTGATGTCCAAAGCGCATTCCATCTCTACACAACTCCATAGCTATTCTTCTGGGTTCCCATTGTCAAACCATACAACCCCATTAGCAATCCTGTTGGGGTCCTAATCACTCAGTTATCAAACCTAATTCCCTCTCCTTGTGCCATAATCCCTCTGATGGGATCTGAAACATCCTATTAACTCATTAAATGTGTGCCCAGCCAAGGCCGGCTGTCCTTCCTCCTTGTGACTGCCGTGGGAGTTTTGACTATCAAAGGAGCAAAAACCAAAGGCGAAATAGAAACTTTGGTCATAGCCTCGAGCAAGTGATGGTGCATAAATTAAACTGGAGAGAGTCCAGAGGCGAGCAACAAAAAAGATAAAAGGTTTACAAAACCTGACCTAGGAGAAAAGGTTTAACAAAATGGGCATGTTTTAGTCTTGAGAAAAGAAGACCCGGGTGAGGGGTGGACCTGATAAGTCTTCAAATATGTTCAGAGCTATTACAAAGAGGACAGTGATCTATTGTTCTCCATCTCCACTGAAGGTAGGACAAAACGTTTAATTTGTATCAAGGCAGATTTAGGTTAGATATTGGGGGTGCGGGAAGGGAACTTTTCTAACAGTAAGGATAGTTAAAGTACTGGAATAGGCTATGAAGGATAGGCTATGGAATCCCCATCATTGATGGTCAGGGATGGTCTAGATATACTTGGTCCTGCTTCGGTGCAGGGGGCCGGACTTGAAGACCTCTCAAGGTCCCTTCCAGCTCTACATTTCTGTGAGATTAAGATCCCCCAACCAAGAGGCAGTGTGCCTCAGAGACACAATTCCCTCCCCATTTCCTCCATGCGCTGAGGGCTATTAGGTTGCTGCTGCCCAATACCAGCAAGCATCATGTTGCAACACTTCCCATGCTGACTAAGTGATGCTGGCTAATGCATTGGGCTGGGCAGAGCCAGGTCTTCACCCATTCTCTGCCCCTCCCCACCAATCTGCTCTAGGGCGGGGAAGGGAATAGTAGCTGCATTGCTCTGCTTGCTCCAGAGCCTAGATACAGGTAGCCTATGAGGGTTATTGTTATGCCCTCTTACTCATCTTCATGGGCAACTAGTCCGAGTCACAATCTAGCCCACAAGGACTTGTCTCTGTATCTGATAACCTTCAAAGAGACATGGAGCAGTTAGGAGGGAGCCCAAAATCCACTGAAAGTCCATGGAACCGGGGTGTCTAATTCCCATATATCTCTTTGCAAATCTGCCTCTAGCTACTATTGCCAAACTCCGTGTCTGAGCAAATTCCCCCCAGGAGAGAAGATATGTCCTTCTGCTTGGCTGGGGTTTAAAAAAAATAATTTAGAAGAAATTGGGAGGGAAGGAAACGGCCCTGTTTTGTATTTACCAAAATTGTATTGACAAAGCCTTGGCTAGGATGACTTAATTGGTGTTGGTCCTGCTTTGAGCAGGGGGTTGGACTAGATGACCTCCTGAGGTCTCTTCCAACCCTAATATTTTATGATTCTATGAAAATCCTGAACTCATATGGGGATTTTACCTGCATAAGGAGTGACAGCAAAATTCACCAGTTCCCAGAGAGTCTGCATGGGGCCTGAGCAATGTATACATCCCACATAAACAGGGCCGGCGCAACCCATTAGGTGACCTAGGCGGTCGCCTAGGGCACTACAGTTTCGGGGGCGGCGACCGCAGTGGTATTTCGGTGGCGGGACCTTCCACCGCCTCTGTGGGGGGGCGGCTTTTCAGGGCGGGATCTTCCGCCGCCTAGGGCGTCAGAAAAGCTGGCGGTGCTCCTGCACATAAACCATCAGTGAATGTAATCATTAAACAGGACTGAATTGGTGCATGTGTCTAGCTGCACAGGGGTTGATAATTACCCCAAGTAAAAAAATAATAAGAAAATCAGGATCCTGGTTGCCTGGCTTGATAGATATCTAGACACAGACATAGCATGTCATAGGTGTCTATTATATCTTTCTTGTTTTTCCACCTTTCGAGAGCCAATGAATATAAAGGATGGATTTCTGCCCTCTGACATGCAGAGGCAGCTCATTAGAGGCAGAGTGAGTTGGTTTGCCTTTCTCTGAAGTCAGAAATTGTGCGAATGCTTATTTACTTGTGGCAGAACATACCATTCTTGGAGATCAGTACAAGCCACGCACGTGGCTGGACTGCAATATCCAGTTTCTGAATGCATTAGGATACACACACAAGCTCGGTCATGCTGGCTTCGCTCTGCCAGACGGAGAGCAATGGTGTCTCATAGCGGTATGCAATGGTTCTAGGATTCAATTCTGGGGGTTTGAAAGCCCACAGCTTGTTAAAAACAACAAGGAGTCTGGTGGCACCTTAAAGACTAGCACATTTATTTGGGCATAAGCTTTCATGGGTAAAAAAACACTCCTTGTTGTTTTTGTGGATACAGACTAACACGGCTACCCCCTGATCCATATCTTGTTAGTGGATGGATGTGCACTTCCAGATTTGGGGCCAGATTCTACCCTGATTTACATGCCTACAACCCCATTTAAACTAATGGGATTTCCATGGTTTCACTGGAAGCTGGCCTTCTGTGACAGGTCCTCGCTGGTGTAAACAAACAGAATGCCATTAACTGATTTACACAGGTTGAGCATTTGGCCCACTGCAGTGGGACCCACACAGTATGGTTTATATTGGATTTATGTTCCCAGCATCTGAGTGCACTTAAAGTCACACACAAGCTCATCAGCACTGGGATTTATGGCTGATTTTCAAAGGAGCCTAAGGTTGACTGAAAGTCAACAGGATTTGGATGTCCCCTAGGCATATTTGCAACTCCCAGGCTACACTCCTGGCTTCTGTGCTCACTGAAATCAGCAGAGTAACTCATCAGTGCCAGGACACTTCCCCTCTGCCCCGCCTACCCCCAGGAGATCACAAGGACACTGAGTCAAGCAGCCTATCTGTAATGCGGGGGAAGTATTGGGGACGAGCTTCCCTTGGGATTGGCACTTCAGCGGAGTGGCATGTCGAGACAGAGTAACACATCTTTATTTACCAAAGAGATTTTCCATGTTCTGCTGTGCGAGCGAGCAAGTGCAAGACAGAGATGAGCTCTCCTGGAAACAGAACGTCGTCTTTGTCAGCACTGCAGCTCCTCCGTTTAATTCCCCAAATCTGCTGTAATCGGAGTGGCTTCACCCATCAGCTCAGCAGAAACACACACAGAGAGAGAGAGAGAGCATGGAGGCTTCTCTCTTACTTTCCAGGGCTCTGCATTCGCCAGCCTTGCATCAAAGTGGCATGGAGCCTTCTGGGAAAGGGATTTTACTATAAGTCATGTCAGTCCCAGCTACATTATGTTTGTGGATATGATAGACCGAACACTGAAATTATCATTTGCACAAATGATCACACAATTCCTTCAGGCCTACTATGTCCCTTTAATAGACCAATCTTTCAATTATGAAGTGGAGATCAGGCAGGGCTCTCTGGAAATCCCATCTTTATTTTTTTTTTAACTCGTGCATATAATTTGCTTTCTCTCTGAGCAGCGTCCAGCTGCCAGGAGGTTTTATGGAGATTGGCAGCAATGAGCTACAGAAGCTCCTCCCAATATCCCACCTCCAGCATGTTGGGGACAATCTCTCAATGCTTGATACAGGATCTCTAGCAGGTGGAGGGAAGCACACTGCAGAAGAAGGTTGCTATTCATAGGGCCTCAGGAAACCATGCAGGCTGGGCAGGGTGTTTTGGGGAGAAAGCTTTTCTATCTTGACCGGACACCAAACCTTGAGCCCTTTTCTCCATTCTTACTCACCTTCTACTCAGTCCCCAAACAGACAGCTGTTGTCCTCAGGCTGCAGCGCCAGCTGCTCACCTCATGTAAACATCATAGCGCCATTGAGTTCCTCCAGATGAGGATCAGGCACAAAGTCTGAGTAAAACCTGAGGAAGGACCTCAGGATTCAGCCCCTCAACTGGCTCTTGCCATAGGATGAAATCTCTAAGTTTCACTAAGCTTTTACTTAATCGTTACTCTGAGAACACTTCCATGGGAAGACACCAGTTGGGAGTCTTAACTGAGTGAGATGCTAAGGCCCCAGGAGGCTTAAGGAAGGAAAGAATTGGGTGGGACGGGGCTGGCATACCAAGAAAGAAGGCGCAGAGGTGGCACCGAAAAGAATCTCATGGCTCTGCTCCAGTTGGGACAACACACTGAAGAACTGGAAAGGGCGAGCTTACTAAGGGGAAATACTAGGTGGGAGTGGGGAGGAATCACACTGAAATAGTCTCCTCCTGCTATTTTAACCCAAAGGGAAGAGGATTACTAGGTAGGAACTTGGCCTCTGATCTTGCCAGTTGCCAAGCAACTCCTATGCGGTGCTTAGGGCCACTAAGAAATCAGTGGGAGCTGAGAGCTCTTTGCCCTTCACAGGAGCAGTCCCCCAGCTCTCAGCTCCTGCTGTATCACCCCCATTTCTCCAGAGAGCCCCACCTAATGGTGAGGGAACTGTTCCACCTCCCTCGCCATCACTGTGCTACCAAAGACACATCAGTTTCCCTCCCGATTGTGCCAGACCAGGGATTCCAGCCTGACCATTTGAATGGGCCACAGGCCTGATCCAAAGCCCTATGGAAATCAGCTGAAATATTCTCCACGGACATCAGTCCCACTTAAGCCCTATTTTGGGATTTAAGCAGTGTCATGGCCTTGCACACTGGGGCGAATTCCACTTGGAACCCCAACCCTCTCGATAAGACACCATAAGCTCTGAGAAAATATCTGTAGAGCTTCCCACGGTGTTCTCAGACTCTCAGTGGTCTCCCAGTAGGGGACTGTCCCTATGAGCGGAAGGCCCCATCCCCACTGCATAGCTCTAGCAGTGAGAAGTTGCCAGTGTATTTGTTTTTAATTATTCCCCCTGTTGTATCCACTCTGCTTTCTTGCTTACATTGACACGGCCCTCCTTGCTGCCTGCACTCGGCTGCCTATTTGTCATTTCAGCCGTTTGATGCGCTGCAGTAATCTCTGTGCACCCAGCCTGCCGCGTATCGATATTTACTAATGGAGCTTCTTGTATGCAGAGTCTGTTTGCAATAAAAAGATAATGAAGAAGAAAACTCCTTGACCCTCGCTGAGCAGTTAGCAGAATCGACAATGGTGCGGTCACCATCTGCACGCATTATGTGGAGAGGAAAGGGGCTGGGACAAGAAAGGTAGGGGGGAAATGGAAAGAGGAAGGGGGTGGGGAGGAAGCGGGGAGATGTGGGGAAATAAAAGGGGAAGGAAATAGAGGGGGAAAAAGAGGAGGAGGAAAATAGGAGAGGAAGAGGCAGCCAGAAGGAAGAGAGAAAGAGACACCAGGGGAGAAGGAGAAAGACAGGTCCAGAGCAAGGGTGTGTGGGAACGAAATAGAGATGAGAGAGACTGGGAGGAGCTGGCAGGAAGGAAAGAGAGAGACATGAGTGGAGACAGAGAAAAAAACATGAATACAGCATAAGGAAGTAGGTGTCCCCATGTCCCCAGTCAGTGTAAATTGGCAGAGCTCCATCAAAATCCATGGAGCGAGGCTGATTTCCCACCTCTGAGCATCTGGCTGGAGATCTGCAGTGCAGACAGGGGTCTGTAGCATCCCTCTGGTTTAGGGCAGAGTCCCCTTATTGCTCTCAAGCCACCACCATTAACAACTTTTCTGTAGGAGCGATTTGCCCATCACATCATCTCTCCACTGTGACACTAAGCAGGTGTGAGCAGAATGGAGCTGGGAAGCCCCGCCCTGGATCGTAAAGCCAATCAGTGCATTGTGACTGGCACATCAATGCAAACTGGGCCTTCTCAGCTCTCCCACAGCAACGAATAGCCCCATTCTGTTTGAGACGATGGTAGGTTCTTTCACTAGCGGCGCAGCTCTGGGGAGCCAGCAGGGAAGCATCAGCCCTTTTCGGCTCCATTAAATCCAGCTTCTCTGGGATACATGACAAAGCTACAACCTTGGGGTTTCCACATTGAGGGACTCACTGCCTGAGAGGCCTGTTCTAGTCATGGGTGGGGGGCTTGTCATCTGTGAAGAGATTCAGTTCCATCATGTCGAGACCTGGGAGGACCAGGGAGATGGTACATTTATACCCTAAGCTAGGTCCCCTTAAAGTCAATGGAGAGATTCCCATTGACTTCAATAGGATTTGGGTATAGCCCTTCGTATATAAAGGCAGCAGTGGAAGCTGCAAATGCCCACACATTTGAAAATGTACCTAGATAAGACATTATGGAGTTTTAAAAGATACTAGACAGAACTGGTGGGTGGCAGGAGATAGAGGACCTTCTTCTCCAAAGTGTTACTGTTTAAGGCAGGCAAGGATATATGTGGCTGGTGCTAAGATTGTGTACAGAGTTGCAGCCGTTTCAGTTGGCCTACCCTGATGTCAGGTGCCAGGATTACACACGAAGTTGCAGATTTATTTCTGCTGACTCACCATGGCAAACAGACCAGATTGGTCCTAGTAGCTCCAACCAAGGTGTATTAAAAAGCATGGAGCGTCTCTTTGAGGCAGGAGAAATGAAGGGTCTTGCAGAGAGAAAAAACTAGGAATAACTGAACTGAGGAAGCTTAGATTGGGACTCATGTTTTGTTATTCTCCAATTAAGACTAAAAGATACTTAAAGCAATGTGTGGGGGTTGTGTTTAGAGTGGGGAGCGGACCCACAATATGACTGTGGCGAGCAGAGTCAGTGAATGCAACAGCGACAACAGAGAAACAATGACTAACAGCAGCTGCCTAGGTAGGAAAGAATGTTGCTCAGGTCTGGAAGGATCAAATCTTCCTCAGTTAACACCAAGCCCCAGGTTCTACCCCCTCGCCCCACCGCTTCTCCCAGAAATTCAGGGAGGGGGAAGGAAAGAGGAATGGAAAGAAAAAGAAAGCTAGAGATTCTAGTGGGGAGATTCCAGTGGTCAGTGAAATCCACAAGGCAGCCGTGTCCCTACAGTTCTCTCTCAGCAGGGTTCTGACAGAGATGCACACTGCATCTTTAAAAGCTTCCCTCATCGCCGCTGTGAGCTGAAAGAGCTTTCCGGAGAGCTGCAAGTTTCCTCTGTTCCTGGCTGGAATGAATTAAAATGTGAGCTGTTCAATGCAGCAAATGAAGTGAAACGAGGCTAAATTCGATGCATAAAATCTTTATTCTGTCTCAGAAGTAACGGCCTTTCCAAAGCACTCCTCAGGATGCCTGCCCCTCCCCTGGCAGCAAAAACGCTGCCTGCCCTGCCAACGCAATGCTGAGTCACCTCTCTGCAGTGCCAGGGCATTGAGGGTCCCTTGGGATCATACCCGGGAACAGTCAGCAGTCAAAGGCAACTGCCCGTACCATCTGAGGCCCTCCATCGTAACTTCTTGGCATTAATCAAATAAGAGCAATACTATTGTAACCTTTCTTCCCACTGGGTCCCCAAAATGGCTTGATACACAGTCTTGCAACCCTCCGAAATGAAGTAACTAACTATTATCCTTCCCATTTTACAGCTGAGGAAACTGAGGCACAAATTCATGCAATGACCTTCACCCAAGATATCACAGCCGGTCAGGGGCAGAGTTGAGAATTGAACCCATTAGTTCTGATGCCCAGCTCAGTGCAATAAGCACCAGAAACTTAAAACCCAGCTGGCCAAATGCAGAAATGATGTGTAAGGAGGTACAGTTGGACTAACATAAACTTCCTTAGGCTCTGTTGTACCCAACTAGACCAGTTAGTGCAGAATATGCATCCCCTTAGCATGCGGCCTTCAGTGTGTGTGTGTGTGAGGCTCTCTCTATGATCCCATGAGTTTCAGCTTAAGTTTCCCACTGTTTGATTATTTCCTTTGGATAGGAAATGGGGCATGTGTCAACTCACTGGAAGGCAACTGCATTTTACATTCAGTGAACAGGGCTGTTAATTACCGTGATGTGAAATAAAATCCCATCTCACAGGCAATGGTTTGCGGCACGTTTCACTTACAGAACACCGCTGTATAAAAGTAGTCCCAAAGTTGGTGGAAAGCCTCTCTTTCTTGTAGTGTGTTTAGCAGCACTGGCAGGTATCTGATGCCATCTGAGGACTGCATTTTGTTGGCATGCAGTAATCCTTCTAGAGGATTTCACACAAGCAGGAGGAACAGGGCTGAGCTGAAGAGGATTAGCAGGAGTAATATACAGGCTAGGATTTTATTCAAAGATATTCCTATCACAGCCTGGGCCACATTGATCTTTGGGTTTCAAAGAGTCTCTAGCACAAATACAATTACCAAGGAACCAGTCAATACCAGGGGGACCGTAGTCCATAGACTCTTTCATGGTATCACTGTATCCTGGCCAAAAAAATTCAGCTGAACTGTTTGTGTTTTTGTTGAGAAAATGCAGTTTGGTTGAAATCAAAACACTTCATGGGAATGCATCAGTTCTGGTTAATTATTTTCACTCTCTCATTTTCTTTTAATAATGTAAAAAATATTAATTTAGACTTTCTTGTTTCAATTCATGTTATTTTGTCTTTTATATTACACTATTATTCTATACTATATTTTATATTATATTCTTGTATAATATAATGGCTTGACATTATCAAAAGGAAGCGGTGAGATATTTATAGATAGAAATTTGTCTGAATTTCTGTTTCACAAGAAATTTTGACTTTCCATCCTAATTTGGACAAAGTTTCTAAATGTGGGACCGTCGGATGGAATGGAAATTCCATTTCCCAGCCAGTTCTAGTACCCAACCTCCAATGCAGATTACCCTTTCTCCCATGCTCACGTATGCCTACACTGCAGTCAGCTTTGATGAGCTAGCTCAGGTACCGACTAGTGTCAGCATGGCCTACGCATCCAAGTACGCATCCAGGCTCCCTGGTGAGATTGTATTAGGGCTGCTAGCCAGTGCTGCCTTAGATTCACTATTAATAGTGCCCAAGCTAGATGGATTATAACGCATCTGCAATCACGCCTCTGGTTGCAGTGTAGGCAAACCCTCGGTCTCTCCTCTTCCCTCTCTTTCTCATGCTCAGGTCATTTGGATTTGTGCTCCTAAATCACTCAGGCACTTTTGAAAACCTCCCCTTGCATTCAGTGCCCAGCAAGAACTCCCAAACTTTGACGCAGAGGGAGAAAGAACCTTAATAACATCAGAAATGCCCCCCACCAACACCTTTTCTTCCTAAGAGCATTTGGATGAAATACGAAGAGTGGGGAGAGGATCTGTAAGGTGTTTTCCCCTCCTCCAACATCCATTTTCACCCGAAACATGACCCTGCTGCATTCAAGTCAATGAGAGAGTGGCCATTGGCTTCAATGGGAGGAGGACCATACCATCTTTCAATGGGAGGAGGACCATACCATCTAGCAGAGCAATAACGGGCAGAGAGCAGGAATAAAGAAAACCACCTCTGTGGGGGGCTGGATTCCTTGGGATTGGTGATGGGCCACAGAGCACTGCACTACCATGTCATATTATATCAACTTAGATGGAATATATGGGCTCAAAAAGTCAAAGGTGTTAACAGAACCCTGAAACTGTCCCACATCAAACAGTTTGTGAAAAGTTTCAGGGTTTGGTGTACAGAGGCCCCAGCCTGCTTAGAACTGTGGCAAAAACACCATTAAAAATCCTTTTAACCTTTTATTAAAGATACAGAAAAAGAAGGAAAACCAGTTACAGCTTTTGAAATATAAAGTATTAAGTAAGTCTTTCATTTTAACACTATCCCCTATTCCCTCTCCCGTTAGCTGGAGAGAATCTTGAAAGGAAAATAAAATCCTTTGTTTGACAGCCTCTGAGATGGTATCAAAGATGATAATAGCTGTCCTTATTGGGGAAAAGAGAAGGAGTTAGTTGAAATGGGGTGGAGCTGTTGTTGCTGTTGGCGTTAAAGTCTGATCCCATTTCCTAAAAGACGAAATTAGACACACACAAAAAGGGAACGAAAAGAGCAAGAAAGGTAGAAAATGAAGCTTCTGTTTCTGGTGTTGACTCTCTCTTGCAACTTCTCTGCTGGAAAAATGGAGGCCTGCACATGGTCTTATCGGTCACTCTGAGACCTGGCAAACGTGTGCCAGTATTGGGATGTTTAGGGCATTGCTTTCAGATGCCTATTTCTGGTCACAGGCCTACAGTAGTGGTGCAAAGTATACAGTCTTAGCTGGCTACCCAGGAACGCCACCAGCTTTTCTGCCAGCGGAAGGTCCCGCCCCGAAATGCCGCCCCCCACAGAGGCGGCAGAAAGTTCCGCCACCGAAATACCGCCGCGGTCACCACCCCCCAAATTGTAGTGCCCTAGGCGACCGCCTAGGTCGCCTAATGGGTTGCGCCAGCCTTGTGGCTACCCTAGACTCTTATCAGACAGAAGGGAAGAGGAGAGCATGGGGAAGAGAAGAAATAAGGTGGGGAAGGAAAAGAACACACAGGGGAGGTGGGAGAGAAAGGGGCTGTGACAAAGTCTCATATCCCAGGTGGTGGTTGGGACTTAGCCAGAGCTGGAGGAGGTGGCCATGTCATCTGGCTCCCTCTCTCCCTGGCCCAGCCTGGTGTCCCTGGTCAGGACATCTTTCAGAATTAAGATAAAGAAGCTCTGGGGTCCCAGGAGCTGATGGGGGCGGCAGGCATGATGGTGAAGCTCAATCCTTCCTCTTTTCTTCTCTTTCACTCAACCAGCATCAAAGTACCCAGCTTTCCCCTTCAAAGTCTTGTTGAGGACCCCAAAAGGGACTGATGGGTGGAATAGCCCATCCCCTCATTATTTTGTCCACCAATTAGGCCTAATTTCTGACACACCAATTTTGGTTCATTGATTTCTGGTCCCACACTGTTCTTGTTTACCAAGCATGGTCTTAACACCGTCCTTGAGTTAGATCAAGAGGCCTTTTTGTTTGGACTAATTCAGTCTTTGTGTCTCTTTTTAGCACCTTTTCCAATCAACTTTTGTTGTTACCGTTTATTGTGACATTTTATGATCTTTCACTCACTCTTCCCGGTTGAACTCACAATTCGGGTAAATGTGTGGGCCCAAATACCACAACATAACATCACCAGTTTACATCCAGCTCAACTTGGCAGCAGCCAAAGCCATAACCAGCTGTGGACTCCTTGGTGGCCTCTGAAATGAAATTATGTGTTGGAGTCCTCAGTCCTTTTACAACCAGATAATGGGGCTGGGGACTTAAAATCCCCTTCCTGTCACGCAGGAAGAGTCTGTTTTATATAGTAAGTCAGTGTTATTCAGTGGAAATCCCCGGTGAGCAGAAAACACCCTGCAGCAACAGAGGTATTTTAGGAGACAAGGGGGAAATTGATGGTGTAATTCCCATGGATAGGAGTTGCATCCAGTTATGCCCCAGCTCGGACTCATTCCCAGAGACCTCCCATCCCTCCATCCACCACCCCTGCTGGCACTCCAATGACAGCACTGACTTACTAGCTTCACCCATTATATTAAGGTTACATGTATAAATAGTTTGTAAAGGACTAATAGTTGTTTTGATAAATGGTTAATTGATTGGTTGCAAGCAGCCTATTGACCCTTTGGGCTCTATAACAACCATGGTTTATAACAGTAATCTATAACCCCTTTCAGTGTTATGCTTATAACCATCTCTGACACCTGCCACTCATGTCTGTGACGTGCTTATCAGATGTACGCCTCACTAACACTTGATAAATATCCCTTCAGTAGAAACAGTGACTGAAAAGGGTTAAAGCAGGAGACACAAGCAACAAGGAGAGAGGGGAGATGAGAGGAAGGGGTCTTGAAAAGACAAAGACAGACTCTGGTACCAAAAGGGTCCATAGAGCAGGAAGGGATTGGGATGGGTGAGGGACAGACCCTGCATAAGAAGCTGCTAGTATGACAAAAGACTCACTTTAGCCGGTTTGTTTTTCCCTTTCTATTCCCCCAACAGATTGGATGACAATCTCATTTCAGCTAAATTCTCCTGTGTCGTACATCTATATATATTTCCATCTCATTTTCTCTTACCTCGTTTATTTCCATTCCATTACACACTGCCTCTATCTCGCCAACTCCCTCCCCGGCCTCTTGGTTGCTGTGTTTTCTCTCTGGGCTCCAAACCATCCCCACAGTACACAGATACCCTTGCACACCTCATCTCCTCTCTCCGTCAGGGAGCTAATAGTTCTGGCCCTCGCTCCCCACCTGCCCTGATGACGTGATGTCGCTTTCTGACTCACGTTTGCCATAGGTTAGCAAGATCGGCTGCTTCCTTCTCTGGGGTGGGGGAGAGAAAGCAGCAGGTTCAAGGGAAAATAGAGAGGGAGAAGGGGGAAAGGGGAGAGCGTGCAAAGAGAAAGACAGAGAACCTCTGCCCTGGAGAGGGATGAGGCGAAGAATGAATCACATGCAACACATGCTATTCACATCACTTTAATGCACTACTGGAAGCTGTCAGACACTCAGGTGAGGAGAGTAATATAAGAACCTGTGTAAAATAGAACAGAATGGACAATATGGGAAAGCGAGACAGAGCAAAGAAATGTTGGGAGATATAATGAGAAGGGTTGAGAGAGAAAGATAAGGGGGGTGGGGTGCATCTCACCCATGCTTCATTCCATTACAGTGATTATCTGTGGCCTGAGATGCTGCTTAACCTAGGACCTGCTCAGAACTGTTCTGATCCCCTCGGGCATTCTGAAATGCTGAGTCTAGAATCAACAGACACATTGCGAATGCTAAGAAAATGCATGGAAAACAGTCATTCCGTTTGGTGGAGGATTTCACAATTTTATTGCATTACAATTCAGAGCAACCTCCCCCCCCCCAACCTCCCAATTTTGAAATGCTGCTGAGAATGGAATGACCATTCTCAGCCCAGCTCTGCGAGGAGCCCTGGCTCTGTGCAGCCCATCTGACGGGCTGCCCCAGAGCTGGGGAGCCTTGGAAGCCCGAGTTGCAGAAGCCTGGGAGCTGGGACACCCAATACGTCCAGGCTTCCGCTGCTTATCAGCCTGGCAGGGGGGGTGCCAGGGACCTGGGAACCGTGGGAGCCCAGATTCTTAAGGAGGTAAGGGTCAGGGTGCTTCCAGGCTCCCTGTCAGGCATCGCCAAGGAGGTGGTTGAGCAAGCTGACAGGAAACCAAGCAGCGCCCATTCTCGAGTCCACAGGCCTTGCATGTCTGGGGAAGGACTTGGTATTTTGCAACCAGCTCTAGTGTGCGGGACGCCCAATTTTAGACCCCTTGGGCCCAATTTTCAGAGGTGCCAAGTGCATACAGCTCCAGCTGAGGTCAGTTAGTGCATGGCATCTCTGACCATCAGGACCTTAAGGATAGGGTGACCAGATAGCAACTGTGAAAAAAACCGGACAGGGGATGGGGGGTAATAGGTGCCTATATAAGAAAAAGTCCCAAAAAACAGGACTGTCCCTTTAAAAACGGGACATCTGGTCACCCTACTTAAGGAGTCTCATGTTGGGATCCCTCCAAACTTGGAAGGCATCTGAAATCAGAGGCTCATGTTGTTGAACATGTTGGACTTATTTGGCCCCAATCTGCTCTTTCTTACTCCAAATCAGGAGTAACTCCGCCGAGCCCAGGGAATGACACCAGTGTAAAGCTGGAGGGAGTGAGAGGAGACCCCAGGGAACGTACAGCCCTGGCTGGAGCAATCTACAGAGCCAGAATTTTCAGGCTAAAGCAGCACTTGCAGGGCCAGATGTTCAAGAGTGTAATTCTCATTTAGGAATCTCAATAACAGCCAGACTTTCAAATGAGCTCAGCACATTGCATGTGCATGTGTAGTGGGGAGTGAGAATTGGTCCCTGGAAGTGGAGGCTGATGGCTGGGAGTCCTATACCCAGGTAGGGTTTACAACAGAGAGAGCATTCCATAAGGGGTAGCCTGGAGTTTCCCATCAGCCTGTAAGTCGGTGGCATGTGCCGCTGTTTTCCATCACTGACTATTCTAAAGCCTATCCCCCACCTTAATCCAGGCCCTTCAGGTTTGGTTATGGGGCCAAATAGCTTTGCCTGAGTGCTACCCATTCTCAAAGACCTTGTGAGTGTCTCCTATCCTTCAGCAGCTATGATTGCGGTTGGGCAGCCACGCTTCATTTCCCGCAGAATTTCAGCTGCTTCGGTACTTATCAAGAGCATCTGTTAAACAATCTGGAGGGGAAGCGGTAATGGGGCCATTAGCGTGTACGTGGGGAGGGAGGTTCACCATGGTGCTGGGACGAGAGGCGATGAGCCTGTGCATTGTGCGTTTGGGGGGGGGGGGGGGGGGCGTGACCTTGAGGCCTCTGTCTTGGATGTCTTGGATGCCACGTGTCTTGGAGCAGAAATGACCGGGCTAATGACATATTTGTCTGAATGTCTGTGCGCCGGTCAGCGGGGTTGGAGATGGATGTCGGGCATCACGGAGCATTGAAGAGAGAGAATCAACTTCAGAGCCACAGCTCTCGGAGCTAGCCGCCTACCTGAGAGCTGAGTATGGGAAGGAAACACAAGTAAAACAATGCAAGAGAAAACATTCCCCTAATCCCAAAGATTAGACAGGGATCTTCCCTCACAGTGAGACCCTCTCCCTCCCCTCCAGCTTATACCTCAATTCCCCACCCCCCAGTGCTCCACAGATGACACGGGACAGGTTGCTCATGCATTTGAAAGACCAATAGAAGTAACTACAGCCAGGCACAGCATGTGCAAGCTTGATGCAAGTGGCCCCAAATAAACAGAATCCCTCAGCTGCCCCCCTGCCATTCCTCCCCTGGGCCCCTACACAGCTCCGAGGGCACTGGAATACAAGCGATGTATTTCCCTGATTTAATGGGAGATTTCCAGCACTTCCCAATATGTCAGCAACCCTTTTCCCAACCCTGTCTGGAACCAGGACATGGGACGAGTTTGAATGCCAAGGCTTTGGTTCAGGTTGGAGTTGCCAAGGGTAGGCTGGCTTCTGGCACAACTCAAGGAGACACTGAATGTGGTGGATCTTTTCCCCTTTGAACCACGGGCATCAAGAAACTCCAGTCATGGAGCGGGACTTCATTGCGCTAGGCGCTGTACAAACATAGAACAAAAAGATGGTCCAGGCCCCAAAGAGCTTAACAATCTCTGTCTCTTATGCACAAACCTGGCAGACAAGCTGGTAGGAAAGAGGAAGTCATCTGGGGTTGGTGTTTCACTGTTGTGTTATCCTCTCTTAACATTTGCATCACACACACAGACTCTCACACACATTCAAATGTCACACTCTCTCACACATACAGACACACAAGTTCCCTGACACAGAGTACTTGCAGTCTCGCTGTCTCTCTGTCTCTCTACACAAGGAGGGGAGGGGAGAACCTCAAAATCAGAGCTGGCTGGTGTTCATTGAACCTTGAAATATGTACAAATTTTTTAAAACCTGAAAGAAACAGGGAAGGAGGGAATTTTGAAAAAATATTTACAATAGTTCCCCTCTCCGCTTCCTGTTTTCCCCCATGCACACCTGCTCAAAAGTTTAGAAGCTTTTGGCGTGAGCACTTTACATCTGGAAATTTCTCAGAGACATCCAAATCTCTTGGGTCAGAGGCTGCAGTGAGATTGGGGTCTAGTAACATAAAGCCACCCTTAATCCACCTTAACCAGCCACTTGAGGATTCACCCTGGGCAGGAGGATTCTAAGATGGTGGAGAGCTGCCAAAGCATCTCTTACAGTAACCTCCCTGTTTGCAGACAATGATGCAGAGGGTGTTGTCAGGAACAGGGTGTGTGATGGATACATCCATATGTCTTGGTGATCCCATGCCTCCAGAATAGCCCTCTGTGGGCTGAAGGCTGCTGGTGAAAAATAGAACAGCCCTGAGGCTGCTCTAATTTATGCCAAAGGCTGATCTGGTAGCTGGCCAGCTACAGCATCAGGTAAGAGAGAAGGTGACTTTAAATCCACTTTTGTTCTGCCCCTCCCGAGCTGCATTATGCACAACTTGGGACCTGGGACATAAAAGTCCAACAGTGGGAGAGAAATCTCTTGACGAAGTCTGTTCTGGTGAGAACTCTGACCTTTTTCTAGTCTGGCCGGAAATGCCCCAAGAATAACCCATGTCATGGTACAGCAGTCTCCATGAAGAGGTCATGTTTGGACATAGAAACTGCAGTAGCAAAGGCACAACAGTGTTCCACATTCTATTTAGAATGAGAGGGATTGTTGGGCATGTTTGGTACATGTTGACTTTTGAATGGCTTCTAACATACATCAGAGTTTTGCTTTCTGTCCCAAAGGAAACCTGGGTCTAACAATGGTCAAAGTTTGGACTGTGGCAAGTTCTTCTTTCATTTGGTTTAATCCTCCTCACCACACACACAGTCCCATTTCTTCAACAGCCTGTCAGCCATTGTATTCCTGCTTGTCAGGATCCTTTTTTAATTTTTTTTCTTATAATAAATATAAAAACATTTAATGAAGAAATAATGATTTTTTTTCATGTCACTGACTATTTTTCCTGTCATCTTTGATGTGCTTGTAATGTAGGCGGACAGATTATTTATGACCAGGGAAATTAAATATTATTTCCCTTTTTCTAATGCAATCTGTGTCTTCTCCCAGTCCCCAATTTCTTTCCATTAAAGTTATTGTCTTTGCTGTTCCACTCGACCGTTCTCTGCTGGTTTGTAACAGCGCTGCCAGAAGATGTAGAAAAGACATAATGGGGAAAAGAAATGACATAATTTGCAGGAGATGCTTTTCTCATCTCAGTTAAATGAAGACAGTTTGTCCCTGAGATTCAAACATGTCAAGAGGAAAAGAAATGTGGAAACTGGCAACTTCCCACGCTAGGCAAGCCTTAAAAGTTTTGGGGATTCGGTTTGGTTCTGATAGCCGCTAAAGATAGGTTCAAACCAAACCTGCTCTCCAACCACTTTTAAATAGAGCTGTGTGAAGAATAGATTTGTTTGTTTGTTTGTTCACTGGCAACTCTGGGGTGGAAGGAATTTAGTTTGGGGTCAATCCAAAATGATTTTTTTGGCAAATTGAAAAGTTGAAAACCATTTAATTTGGCGACAAACTAAACATTTTTGTTTGACCTGAAACAAAGCATTTCAGTTAGATTTAGCGATTTTTTTCTTTTATTTTTATCAGAACAATTTGGTGAAATCATCAGAAATTCTCAAAATATTTTGGTGTCACCAAATCTGCAGTTTTTACCAAAAAAAAAAAAAAGTTTTGCTTGAAAAATTTTGCTCAGTTCTAATCTCAAAGACAAGAGGGATTTACATTCAGATCTGAATTGTGCAGTTTATTGAACTCAATGGAGTGATGTTGATTTATAATGTATTGCCAACCAGCTACAAAATTGACCCACAGAATACAACGTAACAGTCTCTGGGTGTGATTCTTCTTTAGTCCTTCACTTTGTGGAGTCATTTGCACCCGTGCAAAATGAGTGTGAAATATCACTATACTGATTTGATAATCACGTTGCACGCACATTTTCTGGTGTAAGTGGCAGCACCAGGTGCAAAGGAATGGAGAATGAAGCCCTCTATAAGATTACCAGCACTTCCTGTTTCCACTAAGCCAGAAGGTCTGTGTATAAACACTTCTGCCTGTCCCTTTCTGAATGGAGCCAGGAAGTGCAAAGCAGTGTTAGGAGGAGGCATTCCCCCTCTTTTCACCTATTTCAGTTGCGGCATCAATCTCTTGTGGGCATCAGGGATGAGGAACATCAGGGTTAGAAACCCTGGAAATCTGAGGAATAAAAGAGCCCCCTTAGCTGTTTTATCTCAGAATATCCTTCCGCTTGTCAAGCACCTTTTTCACAGTTCTGCACAGCAGTAGCTCCCATTGCTGTTGCATTCAATTCTGTATATGAACCACATCTGTACAGAGACATTTTGTCTGCATTCTTTCAGTGCCTTTATTTAATTCATGGCACCTGGGTTCTTGTGTTTGAGGCAAACCCAAATGGCCTTGTATATCACCTTTCTTCTCTTTTCCCTTCAGAATTTTTGTACATCTCAGCAAGGCAGCCTGTTAATCTCTTCTTTTGCAAAGATTAGAAACCCAGTTTCCTCTGACCTTTCTGAACAATCAAGATCTCAGAGTTCCCTAGAAGGTCCCCATATCTTGTCTTCTGGCTTGCTGAAAATGATTAGAGAGGACAAAGAATGTACTCACAGCCTCTGAGGGCCAGGTTATCCTCGTGGAGCAAGGGAGAACAAAACTGGTCAGAGGGGGAAGCTTCAGCAAAGAAGAAAGAATCATCTCTTAGAAATACCTGTCTCTGCCTGGTGCTTTGTAATCTTCCAAATATATATGGCCAAGATTTTCAAAAATAGACTCCTAAGTCCATATTTATGTATCTAACTAAATGGTTTGATTTTCAAAAGGGCTGAGCACCCAGCAGTTCCCACTGAAGCCCAAGATCAGCATTTTTGAAAATTAGGTCACATATAGAAGTCTAACTTTAAACCTAATTTTTGTAAAATCATCTATCGATCGATCTATCTATGGTGGTTGGAAAATTGTACTGTTTTTCTGTGAAAATTTCCGATGAAACACTACACAAAAAGTTGTTTTTTCATGAAAATATGAAAATTTTCTATAAAAACTGAAGTTTTCTTTTGCAAAAATTTCCATTTTGTCAAATAGTCATTTATTGTATTTTAAAAATGCATTGAAAATATTTTGACCGTTTCTTTCTTTCTTCCTTCCTTCCTGTCTGTCAGCTGATGATCTCAAAGTGCTTTATAAATCTTAGCTCGGGGTAGATTATCCTTTCACCTCTAGACTAGAGTAAGGGTGACTCACAGTTGTGGTACCTCAAAAGCAGCCTGTGCCTCTTGGAGGTAGGATTTCTTTCCCACTTTCTCCTAGCCTCCAGGAGATGGTAACCTTTCAAGTAGGAGATTGCTAGCCCTGCTACAGTAGACTCAGCTGTGCTGGCCCATGCATTAAGGGGGTGAAGTCAAGGCTCTCTCCCTGCCCATGCAAAGTATTGAGCGTGCAGCCCCTGCTTGTCCCTGCCCTGCCTTCAGCACAGATGCAGGGATGCCACATGTCTTACTCCTCCTCATGACTGTACATAAGCCAGTCCATGATCTGGCCATCTGAAGTGAATGTAGTAGCCATTACAATAGCCCTTTAAAGCAAATGTGTTTTATTATCCCCATTTATCAAATGGGGAAACTGAGTCATAGAGCGGTGACAGGACTTGCCCAAAGTCACACGGGCCAAGAGTGGGATTCGGAAGTCCTGACTACACAGTCCATGACTCTAGCCACCAGTCTGGGCTCCCTCATCAAGCTCCAGTTGCTTGTTATGAGGCGACGAGCACGAGATGGAAAGAAGGAAGTAGAGAGAGGCCTGGATCCTCAAAGACATTTAGGCATCTAATTTCCATGGAAATCAGTGGAAGTTAGGAACCTATATACCTTTGACAATCTAGGGCAGACAGTCCAAGCCCTTCATACAGAGATAGCTTGCCCTGTTGACTGTCCATTTAGGGCACTGAAGACTCTCTCCTCTGCTCTCAACCTTCTGTAAGGGAAGCCCATGCAGGGAGAGGTACCATACAGGGAAAGAAAAAGAAGGGATTTAAAACCAAACAAACCCAAGCTGGAGATGAAATATGAAGAATAGCCCCTGTGAACAATTCAGCCATTTATCACCATTTCATTGACATAGAGTATGAATTATAAATGCCACATTAGAATGGAGTAATAGCTCATCTCCCTCCCCCACATTCGGTGAGAGCCATGATGGAGGGTCAGCAGGGCTGCAGTTTGGGCCAGCTGTGGTAGTTGACAGATTGCTGATGATTTCCTTGGGAAATGCTTTGCCAACTCTTCATCGGCTAGACAGTCGAGTGGGTCAAAATGCTTTTCTGATGACGAATAGCTTTGGGAGACTTTTTCTGGGGAATTTTTTTGGTTTTGATTGAATTTTTCCCTTTTTTTAACTAAATGAAAAAAAAAGTTGGTTTGGGCTTTTGGGGGATCTTTTCGTTTCTGTCCATTTGTCCTTTCCCTCCTCTTTTCCTGCCAGTAAAAAAGGAAAGAAAGGGGGGGAAAAGAAGAGAAGGTTGGGGGAATGAAAATTGAAAAATTATTCAGTTTTTGTTTTGTCAAAAACACCAGAAACATTCCACAGACATTTAAAATGAAAACAAAACTTTTTGTCCAGTTGAAATTGTTCCTGGACAATCTACAGAAGTTTTTTGCCCGCTCTACTGTCTGAGTTTTGCTGTTGCCATTCCAAAAGTTTGGAGTATGTCAATGCTGAGATACTATAGCGATTGGCACTCTAGGGACCTGATCTAAAGTCCATTAAAGTTACTGGGCATTTTTCCATTGACTTCAAAGGGCTTTGGGTCGGGCCCTATGCCCAAGATAGACAGACTGACAGACAGAGACAAGATACGTTCCTGATCAAGCTCTGGCTATAGTTTGGGTTCTATAAAGAAAAGCTTCCTCTGTCTAAATGGAGTTACAAAGATAAGAGGGAAGGAATCTGACCCAGGAAGATTGTCCAGTGTCAGAGCTGGAATTTGATCTCCGGGGCACCTGACGCCTATCCCTGAGCCCACTGCCTAGACTGTGCTGCCTCTGAAAAATGTTGGCAAATGTTGTCTCAGCAGAAGAGTCTGCTCCCCCCCTCTTGCAGCCCTGGAATCTCTACAAGCTTGCTGGCCATGCCTACAGAAGGAGCAGACTAAGGAGGGCTTGGGATAGAACCATGAGGCATGGCTCCGAATGCAGATTCTCCCTTGGCACTGGGAGGCATCACGGGGCATTTCTGCATCAGCTTTTCCACCTGCCATCACTCAAACCACTTTCGAGTTTGTTTAAAAAAAAAAGTGAGGGGGGGGATCAATTCCTGATGCAAGAGGTTCAAGGAGCTGTGAAATCAATTTTATTTTATTTTCGAACAACCCTTGCAGCGAGTTTTCAGACCTTAGAAAAAAGCCTTCTCAAGGGAAAATGAGCTATTCCCTGGAGAAGCTCTCCCAGGGTTTGGATCAAAGGGAAGCTGGGTAATTGGACCCGTCTCCCCATCAGGATGGCTTTTTGTTGACACATCTTTATCTGGGTGATGCTCTCACAACATGCTCCCCTGACATCTGCCTTCCTCCCCTCCCCCTACGCCAAGTTCAAACTGCTCCACCTAACTGTCCACCCCCTGCACAGCTGTGCCCCCTCTCAGTCTGGACTCTCCCCACCCTGAACCTCCTGGACAAGACACTCCACTAACTCTGCCTGCCATGAAAAACCTCAGGCTTCCTCTCCCACTCACAATCCTGCTTTGTTTTCACTCTGTCACTGTGTGTACCTTGGCCAGCCCTACTCTTCTACACCAAGAAATCTTGCTCTCCTCTTTCAAATCCTTGCTAAGGATACATTTATTTTGAGCCTTCCCCCAGTAACCTCCTCTGCCCCCTGATTTCTCACCTCCCTTCTATTTAGTTCACTTTAGGACACAGGCATTAATACATAAACAAAAATGCCTTGACACATGGAAAACCAAACTGGTCAGTCACTGTGCTTTTGTGTGCTGCCCTTGCTGACTTCAGAGAAACTCCGTTTGTACCCAGCCGTCTGCACCACCTGTTCCGGAGGCAGGTTCAGGGCTTTAGTACATAATCTCCCTGGTGCAGAGGTCTGTCTCTTACATGGCAGCAAAATGGAATATGCCGGGAGCTGTCGCGTGGGCTCAATTTTCATTTAAAGCAGCATTTTGAAATGAATTGCCTTTATTTTGTTATTCATAGGAGGTTGGGGGGATGTCTTTTAATTGGCATGATATATGGAATCACAGTCCATCAGAAAATAGCGACAGCTATAAACAGCAAAAAACAAGCTTCCACCCACCTTGAGTTCCAGCTGTGTCTGCTTTACCGAGCCATGACCACACCCTGTGTGGAACTCAACACAGACATCTCGTGTCTCGCTGATATGCTGCAATAAACATAGCATTGCACCACCTCAATCCTGCACTGTCCAATGAGATGGGGCAGGGGCTTGGGATTAGACAGGCTCTCCAAAGCATGCTGCTAGGATGAAGATTTGAACTCAGAGCAGAGGGAGTGGGGAATCCGTGTGAGGGCAGAGGCTCTGGCCAGGAGGAGAACAGCTATCTCAGAGACATGGTGATTATAGTCCCAGCCTTTACATCAGAATTTGCTTTAGTGGGTTGACTAGTTTCCAGGGCTCTTCGCTGTGTATTGACACAAAATTACGTCCCCGGTCACAGCTCCTCTCTTGCTTTGCGTGGATCCGCCGAGAAAGGAGAGGAGAATTCTGTGCTGAGGGAGAAAGTCCATAATGAGAGACTGGAGAGGAACATTTCCTGTTTGAAAACTACATTGGGGCTGATTCTTGGTTATTCTGTCTCTCTGCTTGGGACAGGTGGGTGGGGAAGAAGGTGGGTTTAACCTACCTTTGTGGTCCCTCTATTCTGAGGCCTTGCAGGAGCCTGCCTGGTTCACAGTGTAAGAAGCTGCGCTACCTGCACTGTTTCTCATGGACATTCTGCTTCTCAGGACCCCTAAGGGCCCTGGGAAGCAGAGAATGGCCACACATGAACACCCTCAATCTCCCCCCACACTGGGGGCTGGGATCAGGGCACTTACACCAGCCGAGGGGACCCTATGCCCTGGTGAGAGCAGAATCAGGCCCATTCCCTTTCAAAGGTCATGGCACGGTGAATATTGTCCCTGTTTCCATTCCCCTAGTTGAATGAACAAGTCATTGGTGAAAGGAGGTTGTGAGCCCTGGAGACTAGAGGCCTTTGTTCATTCACAGAGCAGGCAGCGTACAGGCGGGGGGGGGAGGGGGTTCAAACATCTCCTTGCATCCCCAACATGTCTCAACTCCACTTAAGAGTCACCCCTTCTGGGAGTGAGGGTAGGAGTTCGCTAAGACCCATTCAACCCTGTACTTCTCTGAGATTGCCAACAAGGGCTTTTTTCCCCCCCCAATGTGGCGGGGTTGGGGGGGGGACAGCAAAGAGAAGCAGGACTGCGAGCCTTTCACAAAGTCCACCTGCAAGGGGGAGTTCAGACCCTCTGCCAGGTTTGGTGGGTAAAGGGTTAAAAGGCTGTTTCAGAGCAAGGTGTCTGCCCTGGCAGAGGAGCTCAGACATTGGTGGGGAGAGAGAGAGGGGGAAGGTGGCCTGCGCTCAGCTGATGCTGGTTTCCCCATTAGGCAGTATATAAGCAGGGAGACGGCACAGGGTTTTGCTGACTGACATTTTGAGATTGAAGGGGAGTAAAGTTGCCCTGAAACAAGAGAGCATTAGTAGCTACTGGCATTGTACACTCCTTTGCTTTTGAAAAGTTCTGGCTGTAGGAAAGTTTAGTTCTTTGACTCTGGATCTGAGAAGCGGTTCATTTTGTATTGGGCTGCAGACAGGGCCTGATTAGCATTAACCAGGGGCAGCAGTGGATGGTCAGTTCTTCCTGGGGATGGCTAGCTGGCAAGCCATGCTGTAACACCGTGTAGGGATCTGTGATTGCATAGCATTGGGCCTCTCAGGCTCTATCAGAAACTAGGGGGCCTCCTGTAGGAACTCTTCTGCCCTTTGTAGTTATCTACCTAGCTCAGAAGCAGGCAGAGGCTGTCCTGGACTTATGATTAGCTTAGAAGCTGAAATCACTTTCTTCCCCTCTTGTGCCCTATTCCCAGGTCTGCCACAGTACTTCTGTGTGACTTTGGGTATCTCACTTCATGGCTCTGAGCTTTGCTTTACCCATCAGTAAAATGTAGAGAAAGCAATAGTAGTAACCCTCCCCCCCACTGGCTTAATTCAAATCTGTAAAGTGCTCTGAGATGGGAGGTGCCATGTGTGATATCACAGCTAGAGGCCCCCATGTAACTAAAGAGAGGGAAGCCAATCTTGGCTCCAGCAGTTCCCAACAGAGTACGATTCAATGGAATTAAACATACACTACACAGCCCGGGTATAAATTGAGCACTGATGATGCACTATGAATGTTAAATCTCCCTGATGTCCCCAAGGGCCATTGCTGTATTCTCTCCTCTTCCTTTGCCCTGCTATCTCTAACCCCCTGCCCACCCCACAGCAGTTGCCGCAAACCAGTATTGCGTTCGCTCCTACAAATGTGACTCCTAAAAAGAGTAGCATTACCTTCCCCTAGATAGCTAGGTCATCTCTCAGCAACATACAGTAAGCTGTACTCAGGCCAAAGTAAATGGGTTGAGCCTAGCGGGGGATTAATTACCTCAGGGCGCAGTTTCCCACACCGAAATTGCTCTCTATCTGACCAATTAAAGGCACATTTCTCAAATGAAATTGATTCCGAACCACGGGGTTCAGTTCAGTTGTTAAAAACTCAATGCACACAAGACATGGGGCTCAGCTTCAGCACATTTGTGGCAGCGAATGCTGAGGAGTAGGGGCATGGCACGCTGCTTTTGCTCCTTTCATCAGAGGTTTTTAAGATGCGACACAGTTGCCCTGGTTTACAGATGGAGAAATTGAAGCACACTGACTTGCCGAGCATCACACTGGGAAGAAGGGGTAGGATTGGAAATAGAGCCTAGGTCTCCTGATTAGCAGTCCCATTAGACCTTGCTGCCTCCCATGGATGTCCCTCCAGCCTGACATGTGACCCCTTCCAGCGTCATTTGTCCTTGCTAAATCTACAGTGGGGCCAAACGCAAAGACATTCAAAGCTGGGCACATCCCTGAGCCAGGGACCGACACCCATTTCCTTTGTCAGAGCGAAGGATGGTACATAAACTACAGCATCCCAGGAGCAGCTCTGAGAGCCACAGAGACACAATTCCCTTCTTGTGTCCCTCTTGCTATGGGAGGAAGGGTTGTAATTTGCATCAGGTCTATATTAATTATAGAAATTACAACACTCCTTGTGCTGGCTCAGCTATGCTGGCTGGTCCTTTAAGGAATCCAGGGGCAGAGGCCAAGCCAATGCCCATCCCCCCACATACACACTTAAGTGGGGCATATCAGGTGAACAAATCCCACTTACTCCTATATGCACCAAGGCTTAGGCAGTCCAGGCAAACCTCAAGTAGGGATCTTACTCCGCTGGGCAGGTGTGCATTCCAAGCCACAGTTCAGCCCTTGAGAGCCAAACCGATCCCATCAAGCAGCCAAGAGCAAGCATAGAGAATCCTGAAGAATTCCCTCTTAGATTACGGAGTAGCTGGTCAGATCTGGACAGTCAAAATGTTGATACTGTTCCTTTAAAATATGTTCAGCACTATATTTTTTAAAGAAATAATTCAAGTGGAACACTGAAAACTTGGTGGTACCATTTCTTTGTTTCTTGGGAAATCTGCTATTGCAACTTTGCAGTGGTGTCAAGCCTTGAATAGTTTTTCATTTGTGTCAGATTAACCAAGTTAAAATTCCCTCTCACGGACCCGGCATTTAGGGGGTATTATGCCAAAAGTCATTTAATAACTTTCACTTTAAAACATGAAATTCCACGACACCCTGGAAAGTAAACGAAGTAATGCGATTTTACCAAGCGCGCTCACTTAAAGGAGAGCTGCAGCAGGAGGCGGGGACTAAGACTGGGCTTTCTGATGAAACAAAGCTGTGTATGAAAAAAACACATTATCTTCAACCTCAGGCAGTGATCTCATCCGCTTTCAGACGCTAAGCTGGGGCAGGTCGGGGTAGTCCGAGGAAGAGAGACTTCCCATGCACATAACAGATGCTGCAGGAAGATGTGTTCATTTGGGGGCCGCTATTTTATGTAGGGGCTTAAGCTGTGCTCATCACCATAGTATCTAAGCACCTTCCAGTTGTGCATCAAGCAACATGACTAACGTCTGTCATGCATGGTCTGTTCTTTCCCTCTCATCCTCTCCCCAGGGGCAGAATTGTGCATGCAGAGGAGGGATTTGTGTTTGTCGTTTTTTTTCCCCCTTCTTATGTACATATTGCACCGTGTTTATATTAGACCAAAAGGTAGGGAGGTTTGTGATGGTCCTTAGCTCTTGTGGGATGTCACTCCTCAGAAAGCCCCCCGGAAAGCTCTGTCTCCTTTGAAGATGAGCTTATTGTAGAGACCTCCATTGTGCCAGAGGAGAGGCAAGGCCAACCACGGTCTTCAGCCTGAGGCGTTAGGCTCTTTTAGCTATCCTGGACCTACATGATTGAGCACCTAGAAAACAAGGCCCAAGACTTTGCACTTGACTTGATATTCCAAGGGAAGCCAGTGTAGACAGTGGAGGACAGGGTTGATGTGCAGGGCCAGATTAATTTTTTGTGGGCCCCAGCACCTGGACAATGGCCCCACCCTCGCTCCACCCCAAGGCCCTGCCCTCACTCGGCCTTTTCCCCCAGGGCCCCACCCATACTCTGCCCCAAGACACCTCCCCAACCTGGTCTCTTCTCCCTGAGGTCTCACCCGCCGCTAGCACGGCAGAGAGGGGGTGGAGAGGAGCGAGTGGCAGGCGGGGCCTTGGAGGGCAGAGACCGAGCAGGGGCGGGGTCTCAGGGCAGCAGAGTGGGGGGCAGGGCCACGGGCGGGGTGCCAGGGCCCATTCTGAGTGTGGTGCCACTGGCACCATTGTAAACTCGGTTCTGTTGATGTGCTCGTGGTAGCCCGTGTTGCGGACGAGCTGCGCTTCAGAGTTCGGTGCTAGCAGAAGTTAGCTAAATGCTGAGTCTGTGGTGACACAATGCTCTTGCATGATGCTCTCAAGCTGCTAGCGGCGCTGTCTTTTGGATGTATTGAAAAACAAAGGCCCTGACCTCTTGTGATTACTCAACACACACTGCCACATTTTCCGAGAAGAGGGTTGTTAACCTCAGTGTCTCTAGCCAAATTCCAATTTGGTTAATTGCATTGTGCAATTGCCCCTGCATTTTCAATTGGCTACATAAGGACCTCTTCACTGTCTGTCCTAAATTTTTTGTAGAAGGTGGGCTGTTATACATCTCCTGTGTTTCACCCTATGACAAATGCCACAGCATTCTACATTAATGGTTCTAGACACAGCAGCAACATTATCATAAAAATGCTCTGTTTTGCAAAGTTACTGTAGAGCGCTGTCTTTAAAAAAGAGTGGCTGCATTTCAGTGGTGGCTGAAATGATCCCTGAATACAATATGTGAGCCAGTTTCAGCATGTAAGGAGCACCAGGATCCTCTGGGACGAGAAGGTGCAGTATAACTGCATGACATTATTATTGCCATTGTCTGTCTTTAAATGTTTCATGACATACTCGGTAGAGGAACCATCCCTGATGAAGTGATATAAGGCCAAAACTAAAGTATCTTCCACATGGGACTCGGCAACCTGAATTATACAAGACTCGCATTTCTAACATGTCTTATGGTTGCTGTCTGCTTCCCGTAAGCTTTGCTCAAAGAAATGACAGGGTTTGGGCCAGGCATCTGGCCTGACCATGTGAGAAACCAGATTCTTACACTCCTTTCTGGGCCAGTGTCAGATGCAGAGAATATTGAGGACTGGGGTGCAAAGGATGGCTGTGTCAGTTCTGGATGATGGAAGAACCATGTCTACAGATGCTGTAGGGCAACTTAACCAATGGTCTTTTGGCCAGAGGCTGGAAGCTTTGATGAGAAGCCTCTTATGTAGCTGGAGAGGGTTTAAAGAAGGAGGATGTTAAGATCCTGACCTGGTTAACCAAAAATAGATTTTAATCTTTGGGCTGTTCCCAGTTCTGTGGTGGAGGAGGATCTTCCATGGACAGCTCAGCAAACATGGAAAAAAGGAATCTCCTTTTCCTATAAAACTGTGAGATTGATTCCCTATTGCCTGAAGACACAAACTGAGGGCGGGGGTCTGTGCAGGTGCACATGCACCCGTGTTAATTTTGTTTTCTCATGAAGCTGAAAAATCAGCAGTGTTGGCTGTGATCAGACACGTAATCTGGCCCGAAGCATTACACAAGTTGCTTCCTTGCTGCTCTGCCAATGCATCCCTCCTGTCCCCCAGTGCTGACCACCAGCACACCCTGTTATTCCAGTCCTTGGCTCCCCAGGCCTGCCACATTCAGAGCTGATTGGTGGGTTACCCCAAAACTGGGGGATATCTGAGCACAGACACCCATCAGGATGAGGCTGATGGATGATGTTTTTAACGTGGCCTGGGTTAAGGAGGCATCGATAACTTAAAAATCTATCCACCATTTTATAAGCAACTGGTGTGGGAGATGCAAGGCGCAGCAATATAATCACACTTGTTCAAACGAGAGAACAAATGTCCCACTGCATGCTGAACAAGTGGAAGCCAATGGCATTTCATTGCTGGAAGCCCTGCTAAGAGGGAATTATAGTAACGAAGCCACGTGGTCATAATGGTACATGTTGCTGCTTTGAAGTCACTGTGTGATGAGCCACACGTGCTGTAAATGGGAAAAAGACACGTCCGCACTGTTATGTATTTTATACCCAAGGAACAAACAGATACTTTCCCTCTCAACAATTGTTAGTTTACTGAGAACAAAACAACTAGAGAGAGCAGCATGTTATATCTCCACTAATAGTCTGTACTGAACTAAATACAAAATGGCCATCCATCTTTGCAGCCAACAATTTTCCTAGGCAGTTAATGGTGCAGCATACAGAAAACAAGGACATATGAAGGTATATAAGCCACCCATAAGAAGTCTGACACATGGGACATTGCCTGGAAAGCTCAGGGCCAAGAAATGACAGTGACGTTCTCAACCTTACTTTCTTCTAAATGGGGTTACAGAGATATGCTCAAAATAATAACCTGTCCCCACCAGAAACACTTCGGCGTTCACTAGATTGAGCCCAAGATAGTTCTGACTCATCCTGCTGCTAATATCATCCAAGTATTTCTTCAGGGCAGAGATTGAAATTACAAAGGCCATGAGACAGGATTTATACAGCTGTCTGCTACCAAGATATTGGCATTAAGACATTCACCCATTCCGGCTCCCTGCTCTAGGAATGTTCACGGCCTGATGTATTTCCCCTTTAGTGTTTGCTCTCCCTTCCATCCTTTCGGGTTCAGAAATGCTTTACAGATACAGAGCCAGTTATGTGAGCTCTCCCTTGATGGGGGCTGAGAGAAGCAGTGGTGTGGGAGAAATGTCCTTCCTTAAAGGGGAGGCTGGAGCCGAGATGTTGACTGTTTGCTAAACTCCCTCTTTGACTGGTGTGTGGAATACGACCTTGTCCAAAGGAGGAAAGCTACAAGCAAAATCTGGAGTTGCATGCAAATAGACAATGGCCTTGCTGCATCCTAGCTGGGCTGCTAAATCTGCTCATGGAGAAATAGGTCCAGCATCTTCTTTTTTTTTTTTAATTGCTCCTACTACCGTGCTTTATACTTTTCCTCTTGGGAGGGCAAGGAACTCTTGGAGTTTGGAGGAGGAGGATATACATGGAGATACTGGGTTTGGTTTATTTGACTTTCAGCCCACTTACCTTTTCCAGGGACTTGATCGATCCCTTTTCCCCCTCACCCCTTTATCTTGATCATCAGGGAAATGGAGTGTGTGTGTGTGTGTGCTTGTGGAAGGGGAGCGGTTTCTGTGTTGTGTGAGAAGAGAGGTCCTGATCTACCTAAGAACATAAGAACAAAAGAATGGTCATACTGGGTCAGACCAAAGGTCCATCCAGCCCAGTATCCTGTCTACTGACAGTAACCAATGCCAGGTGTCCAAGAGGGAGTGAACCTACCAGGTAGTGATCTCTCTCCTGCCATCCATCTCCACCCTCTGACAAACAGAGGCTAGGGACACCATTCCTTACCCATCCTGGCTAATAACCATTAATGGACTTAACCTCCTTGAATTTATTTAGTTCTCTTTTAAACCCTGTTATAGTCCTAGCCTTCACAACCTCCTCAGGCAAGGAGTTCCACAGGTTGACTGTGTGCTGTTGCCCATTAATTTCATTTGGTGGCCCCTAGTTCTTATATTATGGGAACACGTAAATAACTTTTCTGTATTCACTTTCTCCACAGCACTCATGATTTTATATACCTCTTTCATATCCCCACTTAGTCTCCTCTTTTCCAAGCTGAAAAGTCCTAGCCTCTTTAATCTCTCCTCATATGGGACTCATTCCAAACCCCTAATCATTTTAGTTGCCCTTCTCTGAACCTTTTCCAATGCCAGTATATCTTTTTTGAGATGAGGGGACCACATCTGTATGCAGTATTCAAGATGTGGGCGTACCATGGATTTATATAAGGGCAATAAGATCTTCTCTGTCTTATTCTCTATCCCATTTTTAATTATTCCTAACATCCTGTTTGCTTTTTTGACTGCCGCTGCACACTGCATGGACGTCTTCAGAGAACTATCCATGATGACTCCAAGATCTCTTTCCTGATTAGTTGTAGCTAAATTTGCCCCCATCATATTGTATGTATAGTTGGGGTTATTTTTTCCAATGTGCATTACTTTACATTTATCCACATTAAATTTCATTTGCCCTTTTGTTGCCCAATCACTTAGTTTTGTGAGATCTTTTTGAAGTTCTTCACAGTCTGCTTTGGTCTTAACTATCTTGAGCAGTTTAGTATTGTCTGCAAACTTTGCCACCTCACTGTTTACCCCCTATTCCAGATCATTTATGAATAAGTTGAATAGGACTGGTCCTGGACTGACCCTTGGCGAACACCACTAGTTACCCCTCTTCATTATGAAAATTTACCATTTATTCCTACCCTTTGTTCCCTGTCTTTTAACCAGTTCTCAATCCATGAAAGGATCTTCCCTCTTATCCCATGACAACTTAATTTACGTAAGAGTCTTTGGTGACGGACCTGGTCAAAGGCTTTCTGGAAATCTAAGTACACTATGTCCACTTGATCCCCCTTGTCCACATGTTTGTTGACCCCTTCAAAGAACTGTAATAGATTAGTGAGACATGATTTCCCTTTACAGAAACCATGTTGACTTTTGCCCAACAATTTATGTTCTTCTATGTATCTGACAATTTTATTCTTTACTATTGTTTCAACTAATTTGTCCAGTACTGACATTAGACTTACCGGTTTGTAATTGCTGGGATCACCTCTACAGCCCTTTTTAAATATTGGCGTTACATTAGCTATCTTCCAGTCATTGGGTAAAGAAGCTTATTTAAAGGACAGGTTACAAACCATAGTTAATATTTCTGCAATTTCACATTTGAGTTCTTTCAGAACTCTTGGGTGAATGCCATCTGGTCCTGGTGACTTGTTACTGTTAAGTTTATCAATTAATTCCAAAATCTCCTCTAGTGACACTTCAATCTGTGACAATTCCTCAGATTTGTCACCTACAAAGGATGGTTCAGGTTTGAAAATCTCCCTAACATCCTCAGCTGTGAAGACTGAAGCAAAGAATTCATTTAGTTTCTCTGCAATGACTTTATCATCTTTAAGTGCTCCTTTTGTATCTCGATTGTCCAGGGGCCCCACTGGTTGTTTAGCAGGCTCCCTGCTTCTGATGTACTTAAAAAACATTTTATTATTACCTTTTGAGTTTTTGGTTAGCTGTTCTTCAAACTCCTTTTTGGGTTTTTTTTATTACATTTTTACTTTTAATTTGGCAGTGTTTATACTCTTTTCTATTTACCTCACTAGGATTTGACTTCCACTTTTTAAAAGATGTCTTTTTATCTCTCACTGCTTCTTTTACATGTTAAGCCATGGTGGCTCTTTTTTAGTTCTTTTACTGTGTTTTTTAATTTGAGGTATACATTTAAGTTGGGCCTCTATTATGGTGTCTTTGAACAGTGTCCATGCAGTGTGCAGGGATTTCACTAGTCACTGTACCTTTTAGTTTCTGTTTAACTAACCCCCTCATTTTTGCATAGTTCCCCTTTCTGAAATTAAATGCCACAGTGTTGGGCTGCTGAGGTGTTCTTCCCACCACAGGAATGTTAAATATTGTTATATTATGGTCACTATTTCCAAGCAGTCCTGTTATAGTTACCTCTTGGATGAGATCCTGCGCTCCACTCAGGACTAAATCGAGAATTGCCTCTTCCCTTGTGGGTTCCTGTACCAGCTGCTCCAAGAAGCAGTCATTTAAAGTATCGAGAAATTTTGTCTCTGCATTTTGTCCTGAGGTGACATGTACCCAGTCAATATGGGGATAATTGAAATCCCCCACTATTATTGAGTTCTTAATTTTGATAGCCTCTCTAATCTCCCTTAGCATTTCATCGTCACTATCACTGTCCTGGTCAGGTGGTCTATCATAGAACATAGAACATCAAGGTTGGAAGGGACCTCAGGAGGTCATCTAGTCCAACTCCCTGCTCAAAGCAGGACCAATCTCCAACTAAATCATCCCAGCCAGGGATTTGTCAAGCCTGACCTTAAAAACTAAGGAAGGAGATTCCACCACCTCCCTAGGTAACCCATTCCAGTGCTTCACCACCCTCCTAGTGAAAAAGTTTTTCCTAATATCCAACCTAAACTTCCCCCACTGCAACTTGAGACCATTACTCCTTGTTCTGTCATCTGCTACCACTGAGAACAGTCTAGATCCATCCTCTTTGGAACACCCTTTCAGGTAGTTGAAAGCAGCTATCAAATCCCCCCTCATTCTTCTCTTTTGCAGACTAAATAATCCCAGTTCCCTCAGCCTCTCTTCATAAGTCATGTGCTCCAGCCCCCTAATAATTTTTGTTGCCCTCCGCTGGACTCTTTTCAATTTTGCCACATCCTTCTTATAGTGTGGGGCCCAGAACCGGATACAGTACTCCAGATGAGGCCTCACCAATGTTGAATAGAGGGGAATGATCACGTCCCTCAATGTCGAATAGAGGGGAATAATCACGTCTGTAATAGATCCCTACTGTTATATAATTATTAGAGTATGGAATTACTATCCATAGAGATTCTATGGCACATGTGGATTCATTTAAGATTTTTACTTCATTTGATTCTACATTTTCTTTCACATAAAGTGCCACCCCCCGCCCCCCACGACCTGTTCTCTGATACAATGGATGGTGGTGGTTTTGGGGAGGGGGAAGGGGGAATGGGCAAGTAATAAATGAGTTTATTGTGTTGCTGGCTGCTGAATGCCCCTAGGGGATTCCCAGCGAGTGTGCAGCTTTTTTTATTGGAGTTTTGCGCTAGAGTTATAAACCCTTTAAATGAGTCAAGATCATTAGAGAAGCTCGGCTGATCACTGATTTAAAAATATAACAATTAAAACAAAAGGCTGGAAATGGGAAGCAGAGGGAGAGGGAGCTGGGGGTGAGCGATTTCAATACTTAATAACAAATACTAATAATGGCTCTGAGTCGGGGACTAATTAAAAGTTTCTAAAGAAAGAGAGAGAGAGTGGAATTAATCTGGAGTATTTTGTCTGGCAGCTTCCATCAGTGACTGAATAAACCAGTCAGTCTGGAAACCTTGAGAGCAAAACCAAATGTCAGGAGGAGATCAAAGCTCTAGTGACAAGTAGAGCTCAGAAAGTTTGTAGTGGGGCTGGGAAAATGTATTCTGTACCTACTCCAACATCATGCATTTGAATGCCCTGCCGGAACGCAAATCGTATTGGGTTCCCAGGGAGATCAGAGAAGGAAAATGGGGGAAAAGAGTAGCAAGGGAGAAATTCCACTCTGAAAATTGGAAAGGAAGGATGTTTTTGAGGATAAGGCACTAGGCTGGGACTCCAGGTTCAATTCCTGGCTCAGTCACAGGCTCCCTGGGTGGCCTGGGGCAAGTCACTCTACCTCTCTGACCCAGATCATGACCTGTGCTCATACAGGGAGATTTGGGATCTGCAAAACTGAGCTATAAAACTCATGGTGACAGAGTCGTTGGTGCAGTTGGAGATATCATGAGAACAGCAGTGGTCCCGGCATTCCGTCACTGCTGCTTCCAGTCCTGGGCAGGAGCTGGAAGGAGAGAGGCTGGGATAGAAATAAAATTATATTGGGGACTGGTGGATTTTAACCAAACTTCTCATCTCTCAAAAAAGAAAACAAGCGTGTGGGGGCCTGGGAGTTTGGGGGATTGTTTCATAGAATCATAGAATCATAGAATATCAGGGTTGGAAGGGACCTCAAGAGGTCATCTAGTCCACCCCCTGCTCAAAGCAGGACCAATTCCCAACTAAATCATCCCAGCCAGGGCTTTGTCAAGCTGGGCCTTAAAAACCTCCAAGGAAAGGGACTCCACCATCTCCCTAGGTAACGCATTCCAGTGCTTCACCACCCTCCTAGTGAAATAGTGTTTCCTAATATCCAACCTGGACCTCCCCAGCCAAGGCAATGGGTTGCCTCGGGTGAATGTGGTTATTGAGGCTACTGGGATCGACAGTTGTTTCCCCAGCACAAGGCTGGCCATTGCATCACACCAATTGTTGACTGGCTGTCCTGCAAGTAGGTCATGCTGAAGTAAGCCGTGGGGAAAGGGATGAAAATCACATGACTGATGTGGGACGTCTGACCGCGTGTCCCTGCACGTGGTAGTCCTACCCCTCTGCCTGCACCTGTCATTCCCTCCCTTCCCCAGCCTTGCCCTCTGTATCAGATTCAGAGCTGCCCAGGCCACCCCTTACTGGTGACAATGAATCCCGCCTGTTGCACTGTCTTGGACTCCTGACAACGGTGGGATGAAACACTCTCCGTCAGGACTGCAGGCAGCTTTGCTTCGCTCTCAGTGTGACAGCTGCAGCAGAAAGGCCAAAGATCAGAAGGTCTTTGAGGGGTGAAGATCTCTGCTCTCTGGCCAGCAGAACATATCCCGGCCCCACACATCCCAGCAGGGCAGTAAAGTAAAGACAAACAGCTATGGGCTTGAGCTCTTGTTACCTAGGGACAGGGGTGGCTCCAGGCACCAGCGCAGCAAGCCGCGGGGGGCGGCCTGCTGGTCACCGTGAGGGCGGCAGTCAGGCTGCCTTTGGCGGCGTGCCTGCGGGAGGTCCGCCAGTCCCATGGTTTCGGCGGCAATTTGGCAGCGGGGACGCCGAAGCCGCGGGACCAGCGGACCTTCCACAGAAATGCCACCAAATCTGTGATACCAGCAGAACGCCCGCAGGTGCGCCACCGAAGACCGCCTGACTGCCGTGCTTGGGGCGGCAAAAAACATAGAGACGCCCCTGCCTAGGGAACACTCATTGCCTGAGCCCCATTCTTTCTGCATGTGCTCTAGGCCAGAGCCAGGTCTAGGCCAGACTTGAGCACCAAGGCAGTGTGTATTTTTGCTATAGGAAAGCCAGAAACCGTCCTCTTCCCTTTGTCGGGGCTTTATGAATCTGGGAGGGGAGTAGCATCAAATTAGATCCCCTCATTGCTTGGAGCTGTCCAGGGTAGTGGCCCCAACTGGCAAGGCCTCCTCTCCCGCCTTCCCTTCCAGCATAGCCCTATTCCTTAAAGGCAGGAGTATCCAGGCGGACAACCATCTCAGCGCTGTGGACTGTAGACGTGTTCCAGGAGGGGGCTCAAAAGCAGCAGGAGGCCTTCACCGAACAGCCCGTCAGCCACTCCAGAGGGGCCCTTTCAGAAGTGAACACACGTGGCCTGTGATGCTGCCCCCATCTGAACCGCATCCCTAGAGCTGACACAGCTGTACTGCTCCCGGATAAACCTGGCTTTGTGGGAATGGCAGATTGAAACACAGCACCCTTCCCACCCCCACCCCCATCCCTACTTCTCTTCTCTTGGCTCCTCTGGGAAGGCAACACTAAGTTTTAATTATCGTTGCTCTTTGCTGCCCTTTATCTTAATTAACTTTGACTTGCTGACTCTTACCGGGGAGATTATGTCCTGGAAATGTCTCCCTGACCCGCATGGTGAATTGCACCGCGGGCGATACGTGACCCATCGTCACTTCAGTAGGAGGTATCGGGCGACGTAGTCTGTCCCCAGGGGGGCTGATGAGATGGGAGTGCAGATTGGAGCAGAATGGTGGGGATGTCTCTGATCCCCAGGGCTCTTGAAAGCCAAAAGCAAGGAGCAAACATTCAAATGCTGGATGCCTTTTGGACAAAGTACGAGACTTCAGTGAGTCAACATTGATTTACACGAGCTGGGGATCTGGCCTCTCTTTCTTCCCCCTCCCTCATTTCCCTGCCCTCCCCTCTCTAGCAAAGAATCAGGAAAATTCCTACTTCCAGTTACAGGGCAAACGCTGAGAGCGTGTTCCTCCCGCATCCCCTGAGTCCCTGAATGCCTCCAAGAGTGGCAGTGCACACCCACTCGGCGAGGGCCCATTCTTCTCTGTGTCTCACGTGGCTTTGTACATGGCCCTGCCTGCCTTATTCTGCCCTGTGTCTCAGGGCTGAGCCTCAAACAGCGCTGCAAGAGGCATTGGCTGCTTGGGACGGATGGGTGCATTACCCTGTCTTTTCATCTCCGATGCTATTCTGTAAATGGCAGCTCTGCCAAAGCCCTGTACTTTTCATTATTCCAGACCTAGGTAATGGAGATGGCTTTTTGAAGGGCCGCCGTGCTGTATTGCTTGAGAACTCTATCTCGGCAGATGATGAAGTTCTGTAATGGGTAGCTGCTAGCTTTGCTATTCTATCCCAGGGCTGTGTCTGACTGTAAATACTTCTCTTTCAGAGCTCTCTCTCCAGCGTGACAGATTTGCTATGAGCAGCCTAGCAGCAAAGGACTTTTTCCCCCCTCTGACAAATGTATAAAATGTATTAGCTTTTCATGCTCTAATTTATGATGTAATAAACTCCTCCATGCTCCGGCCTCTTTAGGAGATCGGAAGTGAAGTGCTCCGCTTGTCTGCTTCAATTAAACCCTACGAAACTGTTATCGCTGGCTTCTGGGGGGGGGAGAGAGAGTGGTGGGGGAGAGGCGTGGGCTTTGGAAGAAGAGGAGGGCGAAGGGGGCGTAGTGAAAGATCAGGGGGCAGAGGTGGGAAGTTTGGAAAGTCTCTGTTGTTTGGTGTCTCAGCTCTTCAAACACCGTTTGTATCCCTCTGGGATTTATGCTGTTGCGCTTTATTGCTGTTGATGCTTCATCCGTCATTCAGGGAGGTTCTCCAGGTGACTGAGCCATGCCCTGTGCCGAGCCTTTCAAAAGGGGAAAGAAGGAGGGCGTGGATTCAAATGATCTCGTTCAGAATGTTACAAAGGAGAGAGAGAGAGAGAGAAAGCAGGGTCCAGGAGGGAGCTGGGATTAGATTTTACATTCGGCGAGGGATTTATTTAATATTTAAAGAACCACATTTTAAAATCCAGAGGCCTGAGGTCCATGCTTAGTCTTGTATTGGCATTTGTGTGCCCAGTCAGCATGATTGCACACCTTAATCAGGTATTTGCGTGTGCATCATTATAATGGGGAAACCAAAATTACCAGTTGTATATGCAAACACTTGCTTTGCACTGTGTTTGCAATATAGGGCCTGCACCGTATCTCCTGTTCTTCCTAATGCTTTCCCCTTACTGTTTGCCACGATGGCTTGCACCATCATCCTTAAGTGTAGATTATAAATTCTTTGGGGACAGGTTCCTTGTCTTTCTCCATCTAGCTGCAAAGTGCTATTTTTTGGGCACTATAAAAATAAAATGATTTTCACATTTTAGGCAAATGCACATGCAGTTTTATGAGTGAACGAGTTTTGTGCAGGCACATTTTCCAAACAAACGCATTTTGTGTCGATTGTATGTGTTGCGACACAATCCATTGCACATGCATTTTGTACATGTATTGTTGCACACCCAAGTGGGCCCCTACTTTATACAAATTTGATCCAATATGTCTATTTCCCAACAGTGTAGCTGATTTTTTTTAAAAGTGTAAAATAAACTGGACCCCGCCAGGATATGAACAGCCAACAAAAGAAGACCCTGAAAAGAAACGCAGAGGAGTATGTGGTGACCAAAGAGAAGCAAAAATGGTCTCAGACCTGTCAGACTTAGCAGAAAGGCCTTTCACTGCTTTCTGGAGACAGCTGCAGAAGGACTCCAGTGTACATACTCCGGAAGGGGCTTTCCAAAGATGAAGTCTCTAATCTAGGAAGCCCCTGGTCTCGGCTTGGTTCAGATGAGAGAAGAGAGACCACCCAGAACATCTCAGTTTGCTTGACAAAACAGAGATTTAGTTGTTGATGTACCTTAATCAAGACTTTGAAGGGAATCTGCAGGTTCACTAGCAACCAGAATAGATCCTGAAGAGGGGTGGTGGGGTATAATTTTTGTCCCTTGAATAGTCCTAAATGACTCTACAAGTATTGCAGCTTCTGGATCAATTTCAAGGGATGTCCAGTTAGGAATGGGTGACCCGATTTGGAATAATCAGAAACCACAAGCCTTCTGCCACCTTTAGACTTGAACCTGAATCCCAAATCTTTCTGAAAGGTCTGAGATGTCTGGTTAACCTTTATATTTCATAAGCACTTCTGCCCTTTTGAGTTCTGAGCAGTCTGCGGATGTGGAGTGGACACTATTCTTGAAATGTTTCTACCATTAGAAGAAATGCCAGTATCTCGGGCCTCTTATCATGAGAGGTGCATCCAAACTGAACATTCAAACCTTTTCAGCTCCATTCCCTACCGTGTCAAAGGTTATCCTCGGGAAGGTCATAAGCTGAATGCAATTGTTACTCTTCTAGGATCAAATCCAAAGACCAATGGAATCAATGGGAGGTTTTCCATTTCCCGTGCTATGGATCCACCCCCTAGTGAATCAACTGCTGTTATCACTGGGAGATGTATCTGGATATCCTGACACACATTTTCCCAGAGCTGAGACATTTGTGCACCCTCACAATAAAGCATGGGGCAAATCTGAGTATTTTGTTATTCTACTCACCTGATTTGTTCCCCTAACTGAATAGTTAGAGGTGCAATTATTCCGAATGTCACCTGTGATTCGGCTGTGCATGCAATTCATGCCTGCAGTTCGATTGTCGATCAACAGATGTGGGCACCGTTTTTTTTTTACAAGCTCAAACAGAGCCTTTTAAACAGCTGCCCTTTAAAATACTACCCCATTGTTACCCATACCCTTGGGAACTGGCTATGTTCTAATTCTTCAGCTGACGCAATCTCTTTATCCATTTATCCTCTGTGCCTCTGACCCGACTCCTGAGTAGCAATTCTAGTCTCAGTTCCAATGTGCAAGCCCACTGGGGGCTTTATGCTCTGCATGCACTGGCATTTAAATCCAAGCTCATATTAAAAGGCTGCCCCATCCAAAACCCTTCAGGTTAATGCAGTGCTGGAGTGGGATGGAAAAGTTAGCAGGACGTTTGAAATTATGGTTCTCATTCACTATAGGAATCATAGCCCGGTCCGCTAGTAAATATATAGTGTTTTATAATACTGAGCATGTGGTTAAAATTATGCCTTCTATATACTGACATGCACAATGTGGCTGAGTTACAGTTATAAGCCCTTCTTGGGAGAGGGGCATGGAGTGGGTCTGTAGATCCTCTGGGGCATGATTGCTGTAGGTTTAGCTCAGGTGAAGGACACAGGAGATGTGTCTGTATGGATGGATTGGCTGTGGGATTTGTTCAAGTTTCACATAAGAAACCTGATTTGTATCCGAGCTCCCATATGTATGGCCCTGGTGATGGGTTTGCTCCAGGATTGGCCTGAGTGAAGGACAGTTGCATACAGTATCCAGGGCCCTGAGGATGTTTGCTGTAGGATTTACTCAGGGGAGGGACCCAAGGTTCACATTTGTAACAGCCTGGGGATAGCTATTGCTGTAGGATTTGTTTGGTGCGAGGCAAAGGCTCGGACACTAAACCAAGCAGATATGTTACTCTGCTTGGCACCCTGGTCCTCATCCCATTCTGACTTGTTGCTTGTGGAGTTTGTTGCGATCATCAAGGCAGATGAAAGCCTGGCTTGAGTAATTAAAATGCTAATTGGAAATTCACCATTCATCAGAGGAAACAGCAATGAGGTGGGTTTTTATTTATTTATTTATTTTTCCCCAAGCATTTTCTCTCTAGTGGTGGCAGATGTTGGGGTTGTGAATTCATTGTGTGCCAGAGACACAGCAAAATCCTCTCTCCAAACTAATTTTCTGTATTTTGTTGATTGTCTGTTTAAATTAACCTTCTCTAATGAGATGAAGGTACGCGGGGTATGTCTGTAATTTACTGGCTGTGAAATTACTATGGATATAATATATCCTGTGGGTGACAGGGAGTAGACAGAGAGCTGTGTGTGAGTGGCCAGGGAAGGAAAGGGAAGAAGGCTACTGTATGGTTCCTAGTGATATTGGGGATTATCTCTACCTCTGTCTCCGTCTATATACCTACACCCACAGGGTATATCCAAACTCATAAGGAGCCAAGCTGCCCAGAACCCTAAATAGTAAATCACACCAGTGCAAATTGGGCCTAAAATTCTATCAACTCCCAATGATGCTGTATTATATCCATTATGCAAGACGTGAAACTGATTGCCTGGGGTGCAGGGTGACAGAGAACTGGACTGTGGATTAACCTATCCTGTCCCTGAACTACCTTCCAAACAGGAAACAAAACATCCCCTGGGATAAGGAGACACACCTGCTCCTTATACCGCTGACCCCTAGATGTCGCTCTTGCTCAGTATTAACTGGGAACGAGACTGCACCTCTCTGGCGATAAGCAGCCTTTGCAAGAGAGATTTTGCATTCACGTAATATAGCCATTGGGGTACGCAGGTGCCACCGCCCTCCGCTGGATGAAATTAGACCCACTCAGGTTTTATTGAGGGCTTTACCTTAAAGTGCTGGAGGCCGATAGGGCACCTTCTGCACATGCGTGGGTGCAATTTCACAGTTGTAGCACATAAAGATCTTTGAATGGTTGAAATCCTGTAAGAAAGACAGAGGGCTTTTGAAGAAAAGGTTAAAGTTAAAAGTCTGGACAACCCCTCCTCCCTGTTCTCAGTGGCCCATACTGAATATGGATCTCAAATTGCCATGTTCTAGCTCAGGGGGGATGTGGGGCTTGATTCTTCTCTCATGCTACAGCAAATCAGCGTAAAAATTATCCATTTCGAAAATCCCACCAGCCATCTCCGAGCAATGAAATTTCAGAGTAAATTTGGGTGTGCACAATGTACATGCAATGGTGCATCTCAATTCCATACACCGTTGGTATATAAACCCCGCAGCAGGATGGAAGGGGTTAAGAAGCTGCTTTGGGTTGGAGCGGCCCCATCCCTCTGCACCTGCAGATCGTGCCAGGACTGGAGGAGGAGTTAAAAGGAAGAAACGCCCCTGAGAAGGGGACAACCCTGGGAAGGGAATAAACTCTTGAGCTTCTCCAGCTCTGAAGAGAGGGCTGGCAGCCTGCAGAGCCCCCTCCTTCGCAGGAAGGGGATGTGGATCCCCTGAGCTGAAAGGGGGAAAGAATGAGACTTGCCCTAGACCTGCAGTGAACTCTGAGGTGGGCAGTGATACCCTCTGAATCAAGCAAGGCCCATAGCCGGAAGGGAGCTGCCTACACATTTTGTTTTCCTTTCTTTGCTTACCCACATTTGCTGTGGGCTGTTTCGTTGTTTCACCTCAGACCCCAAGAGTGGACGAAAACCGCCAAGAGGGTTGAGAGCTGGCCCGTCAGAAAGACACACCCCACATCACCCGCTGGGGTTGCGAGGTAATTGGGCTGTCATGTGCGAGCTTCCCATGTACCTCTCCCCTGGAAAGGTCCGTGAGCGTATGACTCCATGAGCAAATTGTGTAATGGCAGTTGGTGCTTCCAGCTCTCCTGATTTGATCACTAGTCTCTTAAGATGAGGGTTTTTTTTCTTAAAGCCCCAGCTTCTGTGATTAAGAATCTCAGCTTTTACTTGACACAAAAGTGTCTCTCTCCTGTGCTTCTGGAGAAAAGCTTGAAAATGTGACCCAAGTGCAACGTGAAGGTTGAAGAACCAAAAGACATACCCCACTCCATTTATTACTTTAAAAATAATCTTAATAATAATAATATAATATAATAATCTTATGGTTTGTATGCCAGTCTCATGATTTTTGAACACTCGGAGTTAGCAATATTGTAACTGTGTGTGGATCTGTGCCTGAGGATACATCCCTCCCCCCTCCTGGAGCACTCTCCTTTACCTCGTCACCCAAGAAGTGAGCTCAGCTGCCCTCAGGTAACGCAGCCTCTCCGGCATGACTGTTTTCCTTTCAAGAGCAGATAGTGAATGAACTGCTGGTGAAAGTCACTGCTGGGATGCAGCTCGTATTAATACTTGCACCTTTAACCATTCAGTTAGGGGAACAAATCAGGTGAGTAGAATAACAAAATACTCGGAATACAAAATATGGCAGGGCATGCTTCCCCAGAGCCCCCTCATCAGTGTCTCAGCCTGGGCCATTCCAAGGGCTGATACGTGAATTCAGGCTCCACGACTCATCCGATGTCTGATCTGATGCTGAAAGCAAGATGGTCCATTAGTGCTATTGGCCACGGTGGCCTTTGTAACCTGTCCTGTGAAGAACTGAGACTACCAAGTCATAAACCATGACAGCCTTGTAGGCCTATGGACTTTCACATGCAGGGAATCTGAGCTGATGGACCACAGAAGGAAACTTGAATGCTTCTCCAACCTCTTTCCGACCATGTATCCACCCTCTTCAACCATGACCACACTGGTGCTTTTAAACCGTGATAGTGTGGGTTCAGGTGCACCCTCTTATTCCCAGGAGTTGGGGGTCAATTCCAGCTCAGCTACCCCATTTATTAACATAAATGTCCAGGGGAAGATAATGATCCAGGTTTGGATATTGCAGGACAATTGTATTCCCTAGTAGGAATCCGAGAAGAGTGGGTACTTGGGAGAAAGAAGGGGTAAATGGACTTCTAGATGGAGGAGGACCCCACATCAGAGACATATGTGGTAGAGGTAAAAAAGGAGGTACTCAAGAAACATACTGATTAGCTGTTAGAGGACAAAGGCTTAAGAAGGGAGAAAAGTCCAGGAACTGAATTTAATGATCCTGGCATGTAATTACTGGGAAACAAAATGAGATCTTCAGCTGGGATAAATTGGTGTAGCGCTGTCAAATTTCAGTGGAATTTACACCAGCTGAGGATCTGGCCCTAAGTATGTAATTGGGCCGGGGGATGACATAAATGAGAATATTCCCACAGAAGGTGAACCTCCAATGAAGAAGAAGAATCAGACAAAGTTGCAAAATTCCGTTCCTTGTGTTCAGCCGGTAATGTAAATGCACACGTCCTGTAAAACAAACACAGAGGAGGAGTGTGACACAGGGCTGAGTGAGTTATGGTTTTCCTATCCTGGGAAAAAGGTGGCGCTTTTGAAATGTTTTCCCTTCTGAAATTGGTTTGGGTGAATGAAAATGGCTTGTTCTGACATGGTTGAAAAAGTTTAATTGTGATTTCAACTTTTTTTTTTAACTATAGCTTAATTTTTGAAACAAAAAGTCATTGTGAACTGAAAGCTGGATTTTTTTGGTTCACAAAATGTCAACATGGGATCTTCACCATTTTGAAACTTTTTTCTTTCTGAGAAATTCAGCAAAACTGGCCATTTCCCCACACAGAGTTTTGGATTTGGCAAATCAGAATTTTTCTGATGGAAAAAATGTTTCACCAAAAAATTCCTGATGCTTTCTAAAGAGGCACATCAACCCATGGAATCCTTACACATTTGTTTTTAGGGTACAACATGTTTAAATCTCTAAGGACTATGCTGTTTGGAGAGAGGGGCTACCTTTTTGCCTCAGGACAATGCACATTTTGAGAGAAGATGAGCATGTGCAGTGTGTTCTCTCTCACAAAGACACTGCCTCTGTTGTGATCTTGTTTTGTCATTCTCTTAGTGCAAAGTAAAGGTCATTCTGATTGATAGTAGATATTTGCTCTTTGTGTTTGGAAACAAACACAACACTTATCTATTACACAGGGGTTTTATGAGGCTTTAATGGATTCTGTTTGTAGAGCTCCTGGAAATCCTTGGGTATGAATGTTACAGAGATGGCCATTTTCTGCAGTATCCTGGACAATGCTTATTAAATTAATTTGAACCTTATTGAATTAAGGTTATGTATTTTAGGAGTTCATTGTATTAAAAGTGCAAATGTTTATATATTATTGTGGGATTGTATGTGACATCCTGGCAAAGAGACAATCCTGGGAAGTGTGATGAACTTCAAAGGAGGGTTTGAAACAATAGGTCAGACAAGAATGAACTTTAAAGTTAAGTGGGTTTCCCAGGAAATCTCTACGGGTAGAGGTATACAAAAGTACCCCTCTGGTTATTCCAGAAGTCAGCCTTTTGAAGCTTTGCCTTGAGGAGGGGACCTTAGTCTGCTGATCACCTGTTGCATGAGGAGAAGATTAGAAGCTCAGACTCTCTAACGGAAATTCCAGAAGACTGGAAGATTGCTAAAGTTGTACCAATATTCAAAAAGGACAAACAGAATGACCCAGATGACCTGACATCAATCCTGGGTAAAACAATATAAAAGTTGAAACAGGATTAAACTGATAAAGAATTAAAGGATAGGAATATAGTGAATGCTGGGCAACATGGTGTTATGGAAAATAGGTTTGGTCAAACAAACCCTGGTTTCATTCTTTGAGGAGATTACAAGTTTGGTTGATGGAGGTAACTGCATAGATGCCGCAGATTTTTGTGAGGTGTTCGACTTAGTGCTTTGTGACATTCTGATTAAAAATGATCGCCATCCAATATCAATCCATGACCCATTAAATGGATTGGTAACTGTCTGTCTGATGGATTTCAAAAAGTAGTTGTCCCTGGGGAATCCACACTGAATGGGGGAATTTCTAGTGGTGTTCTGCACTAACAGATCGATAATAGGCCTGATGCTATTCAACAATTTAATTGATGATCTGGATGTACATATAAAATTACTGATGATAAGATGTATGGCTGACCCAAAGATTGGCAGAGTGGTAAATGCTGATCAGGTCATACAGTGTGATCTGAATCACTTGGTTAGCTGGGGCCATTCAACAAAATACAGGTTCATACAGCCAAATGCAAGTTTTCCATCTAGGAACAAGGAATTAAGGCCAGACACCTAGAATGGGGGACTATGTCTTGGAAAGCAGTGACCAGGGAAAAGATTTAGGGCTCATAGAGGACAAACACTGGAACATGAGCTGTCAGTTCGATGCTGCGGCGGCAAGAGTTAATGCAATCCTTGGATGTATAAACAGGGGAGTAGAGAGGTAGGGAGGGGTTTACTTCTGTTTATGGCATTGGAGGACTGATAGATACTGGACTACTGCGCCCAGTTCTGGTGACCACATTTTAATAAGAATATTGAAAAAATCGGACAGGGTGCAGAAAAGAGCCACGCAAATGATTCAAGGACTGGATGCTTTACAGTGAGAGACTTGAGGAGTTCAATCTGTTTAGCTTATTATAAAGTAAGACAATTGAGAGGTGACTTGCACGGAGTGTATAAGTACCTTCGCAGGAAGAAAATATCATGTACTGAAGTGCACTTTAATCCAGGGGAGTAAGGCATAACGAGAATCAATGGTTGGAAACTGAAGCCAGACAAATTCAAATTAGAAATTAGGCGCATATTTTTAACAGCGCGGGTGATTAACAACTGGAATGAACTTCCCAGGGAAGTGCTGGCTGCTCCACTTTTTGACATCTTCAAATCAAAATTGGAAGCCTTTCTGGAGGAGCCTAACACAAGTTACTGGGCTCAATGCAGGGGTAACCGCATGAAATGTAATAGCCTGTGATATTCAGGAGGTCAGGTTAGATGATCTAATGGTCCCTTTTGACCTTTAAACTGTAGGTATCGATAAAGAAGTGGAGCTACTCTAGGTTTACACACTGGCGTAACTGAGGACAGAATTTGGCCTATCATGTTCTGCTCAGTGGTCACTGCAGCCAATGGGTCTTGACTGGGATCTCACTTACTCCGATGTAATCCCATTCACTTGGAGTTTCGCCTCATTTCCATGAGTAGGAGTGACAGGAGAATCAGGCCAAAGGCATTTGGCTTGTTGGTACATTATTGGTCTTGGCTTCCCCCTTATTGATGGAGTCTTCTGCTCTGCTCTTACCATGGGGTGTGTGTGTGTGTGTGTGTGTGTGTGTGTATCCCCAGACCAAGCCCGATAAGCAGGTCTGAGGGCAGTACCTCATTCACCAGGGCTTCTCCTCTTCTCTGCCCTGGTGCCTGCACTAAGACACAAGCCTGGTCATCGCAGAGGACAGAAGTACAGCAGTGGCAGAAGGCCTTTCTGCTGAACTAACTTATTGGGTATGTGGAACCTGAGGCTGCTTGAGACATGTTCTTCATGAGAGAAGGAACCCAGTGTGTGTGTGCAGGGGCGGGGGAAGAGTCAATAGTCCAAATTTCACTAGTGGGGTGAATTCAGTGTGATCGGTGTCTGAGTTCCTGAAGCAAAACTGCCCGCATTAACCCCTGCCATTATGCCTGTTGGGTGTGAGGGCCTGATCCTGACCCTTTGACATTTCTACCAGCAGTTTGAATAATGGTAGAAATCCTTTTTACCAGAATCAGGCTCTTCCCCTAAGATCTGCAAAGGTGAGCACAGCTAGATATGGAAGGGTGCAGATTTGAAGTTTTCATCCCCCACTGTTGGCTCCTGGTTAATCTGTAGGTTTATTTAATATGAGTAAAATGGAAGGGAATAGCAAAGGGCATGCATTGGCATCATGTCCACCAGCCTGCCTCTGAGTTTTCAGTAATACTCTGCACATGTTCTATTCCTCGTGTATAAATGGAGTAGCACCAAGGCAAGTTTTTCTCCTTCCCCTCCAGGTGGCTCCGTTTTTTCACCAAACTGGTGGCTGGCCACTCCGTCTTTCTGTCCTGCTTTCAGGAGAAGTTGAGGCAGTGCTCTGGGAGAAGGTGACCCTGTCTGAGCCGTCAGGAGCAGTGAGGTGGAGTGAGTTTGTCCAGAGATCTGCTCACAGGGGATCCACTGGAAACATTGAAAAGTAAGTGAGAGAAGTGGTAGGGGAAGGGGGAAAGGGACCTGCAGCTGTTAAAATTCAAAGGATGGGAAATAAATCTGCCCTCCCAGGGGAACGTGGAATTGGCATTGTGAATTCCACGTGGCTGGTAGGACATGCTTTGAATGGTCATTTCAGATTTTATTCTGGTGCTCAATGAAGCACAGGTTGGCTTTAGCATTAAATAAAAAAAAGAAAAACACTTCGACCCAGTGGCTCCTCTCCTTTCCCTCCTCCCTCTTGGGTCTAAAATGGTTTCTGCCAAGTGCAACCTGGGGCGGCTTCTTTTTGGGAAATGCTAATGACCGGATGATGAGAATGTGCTTGCTTCCTAATTTCTCCGAGTGCACTCGCTGCCTTCCCCACCAAACAGCATTAATCATGTCAGTTCCCCTTTCTACAAGAGTGCCTGGTTTAATGGGAAACTCCAGCCAGCGTCAATATCCCGAGGGGAGGAGGCAAGGCGGGGGTGGGGGGGGCTGGGGAAATGGAGAAGAGGAGAGGAGCGGATAGGAAGGAAGTAGCTAATGGTGGAAGCGGTTACAGACTGTTTTGGAGCTGGGATTTACTCAGGATGCGTCCAGGAGTGGAGGGTTTTTTCTAGTGGCTTAAAGCATTAGATAAATCATCCCCTATGAATCCGTGTAAGTGGAGCTGGAAGAGATCAACAGAGAAGCAGAGTGGATGGAACCCTGCATGAAATGGCAAATCTCCAGTGGGACTTGCAGCCCCAGGTGGAGGGGAAAGAGGGCTGACGGCATAGCACTGGGGCCTTTGAGTCATCTCAGGATCAGAGTGCAACCCAGGCAGATATTGTGCTACAGGTGGTATGGCGGTAGAGAGCAGCCTTGGGAATTCAATGCTTCCACTCGGATGGTCAAGGCACCACGGAGACAGGGTGCATCACTGAGAAGGCTGAGGTGGAATGGAAAGAGAACTGAGCTTGGATCCTCCAACGGGGACTGCAGAGATGGGACCGGTTGCTCACATAGGTTTTACATCTATGTGGCCTTCGTTTCATTGCCCTCAGAGTGGGATGGCTGAGAGTGAAGGGGATCCCCGTGTGAGATCCCCAAGCTTCATAATGCACAAAGGGAAACCAGCTTGGAAAGGAGTAATGTCTTTATACAGCAAATGCCAGCAGGGCCTGAACCTCGGGTCTCCAACAACTGGAGGGAACCTCGGGTCTCCAACAACTGGAGGGAACTGTGAGCTATTGCAAAGGTTCAGTTCTTAGCTGGGTATGTGGGTAATCAGGAGAAATCTAACTGGATTAGGAACCATGCCAGGGGCAGAAGGAAGGCAGTGTGTGTGTGCACACACAGCTGGGGAAGGAGCGAGGAGGGATAGTGAGTACCAGTTTCACCAGTGACTAAGCACATTTGTTCTCCTGCTCTCTCTCCTCCTCACTCTCCCTCTTGTCTATTTCCCTGTCTGTTCCCATGCTCCCTTGACAGCTTGCTATTAGAACCATTCCTGCATATTAGCTGAAATTAAGTTAAACTTTGCCTTGTAAACCACTGTGTGACTGACAGGTTTCTCAATGTACCTGAACAGATGAGCTCCATCCTTTCTCCACTGGTTTGCATAGCACTGTCATATTCCATCTCCGACTTTGCTTCTCTCTCTCCTCCTGCACTTTCTTGGTAGGCTGAGCAGCGGGTTAACCAGAACATGTACATGTTGGATGAGATCCGTTCAGTCCGCCCCTGGATTGCTTCCCCCTTGGTTCTTAGCAGCTCCCACCGAAATTCCCAGGAAAGTGGCAACCTTCCAAGATATTTTGCATCTTATGGGGATGATTCAATGCCTATTTAAGTCAGTGGAAAAGCTTCCATTTACTTCAAAGGGAGGTGAACCAGGCTATATAACAAATGCTGCTTCCTTTGCTCAGGGGACTAGATCTTCCTCTCTCACATCAGAGCAACCTCCACGTTTGCACAAAGTGAGTCAGGGCTGGATTTGAACTGAAGCATCTTAAGATTCACCTAGCTGTGAGAGTCTGGAATAGCACCTAGGACAAACCAAATGGAGTGGCACAGACAGCACTTTGCTGCAGAGGAAGGGAGCGTGCCCATGTGCTAATAGCTTCATCAGAAGGATGGTGTGAGTAAATGCCCATAATCGGAGCAACTGGAAAAGCCTGTTCAAAAGCTCTGAGTGCAAAAAACGTCCAATACTTGTTAATGGCGCCATAGCCACCCAGGACTCCCCAGCTGTCACTGCAGAGTACACACCGCAGCCACCCAAGATGTTGGAGCCATAAGCAAGGACAGAGCTGGGTCTTCTGGTCCCTACAAGGCTACACCCTACCCTGAATCTCCTCTGGCTATAGAAGTACTAGGGCTTACGATGACACCCACCGGAGCAAGTGTGACATTCCCAGCACTAGAGGGAAGTGGTGCCTAGTGATGCGTGCATTCACGCCGGGACACGACAAAACGCATGAGGTGCATGGGGCACCAGATCTCCAGGAGTGTGGAGCTATGCTTTTCTGAGCTGCAACGGAAACCTGTGGAACTTACTGGCACAGGGTATTACTGAGGCAACTAACGGAGGAAGAGTCAAGTGAAAATCGGATCCCTTTTTGAATCTTACTAAGAACAACATCAAGAGCAACACGATATGGAATAAAATTATAATGGCTCTCAGTCCTCAGGCTTCAGGATATAAACTAATCATCAGCTGGGGTCAGGAAGAAATTTCCTCCCCCAGGAAAGAAATGCACAATTAGATACATCAGCATCATCTGGCATTGGACTCCCATCAGAGACAGGATGGCCGAGACAACCTATTGGTCTATTCTACTATAGACTTTTTTATGTTCAGCATGAATCTACCCTTCAAACTTTATAAACGATGTGATTATTTTCCCCCTTCACATGCAGAGCTTTGCCAGTAATACATCAGAGGCCACAGGAATATGATTCCACGCTCGTGAAAACGTAGCCCCTTCTGCCTACTAGTTCCCAGCAGGCTGGTCAAGTTGAAATGCCATTGCTCAATTCATTCCTTAGCTCCGGGGATCTGATTCCCTCAGTATAAATTACGTTATGATAATATCTTTCACCCTGAGATACGGGCGCTGATCCAAAGCTCATTGAAATCAAGGGAAAGTCTCCCATTGACTTCAGATATGCTTCTTTTTTGAGGCTCCTAAATTGCTTCTAAGCCTCTAAGGCGCAGTGACATCCAGTGACTTGTTCAAGATCCCCACAGTGCATCAGAGAATCTCCGTCAGCTGTTTGCACTATAGGGACTATGATGCACATTTTGGCCAAGCTGATTCTATTCACTGGAAGGCAGTGGTATAACTGCACATTAGCCAATACATTACAGTAGTAACATTGAGAGGGAGGGTCCACGGGGGGAAATGATATTGTGGAAGTGAAGTGCGGCACTTAACTCATTTCAGTCCTGCTGACGCCAGAGCGCAGCCTGGAGCGGACTCCTCTAGAATACTCAGATGCTCTGGAATGATACTCCGTTGCCTTCTCTAACCACTAGGCCACACTCACTGTGGCTGTGATTCTTTTACATGAGAAGCGGAACAGGGAACCAGACAAATCTATATCCAACATCACTGTATTAGTCGCTATTGGATTGGGTATCACTTCTGTGTTGAATCTCACTCCACCTTTGTATCAGCCTATTGTTTGCTGTCACCATTGCTTTGCTGTTCATATTACGTTGCTGACGCTCGAGAATTGTATTCATAACCCACCAAAAAGTGCCCTGCCAGGAAAAGAGGAACTCATTTTCCCTGCCATGCTTTCCATGCTGGTAGGCACGGTGCATTCGCATTATGTTCCCTGTCTGGGTCTGTGTATGATTACGATCGAAGTGAAAATCCACATCAAAATGACAATGTGTCGACTACAGCAGCAGGGAAACGTGCTTGGTAGGAGATATGCCCCACGTCTGTAATCAGCTGCAGAACCAGAGGGCTGCAGGCTGACCCTTTGCCTGCTCCCACATGCTCGGAGCATTTTCACAACCGCTGATGATTGCAGACTGCAGTGGTTCTCTTCAGCAGCCGAGGTCCAGGTGTTGTTTTATTTTTAGGTGTATTCCAGAGGAGTCCGCTCCAGGCTGCTCTCTGGCATCAGCAAGACTGAAATGAGTTAAGTGCCGCACTTCACTTCCACGATGTCATTTCCCCCTGTGTACCCTCCCTCTCAATGTTACTGTAATGTGCTGGCTAATGTGCAGTTATACCACTGAATTGAATCAGCATGGCCAAAATGTGTGTCATAGTCCCTATATTGCAAACAGCTGAAGGAGATTCTCCTTGAGCTCAAGTGACAGGAGTCTGTGCATTTGGGGCAAGGGAGATCTGTCACCATAAAGTTCTCAGTGGTGGTGGGGTGCAGCATCATGACAGCTCCTAGAAGGCCACAGATTTGTTACTCAGGGCCTGCAGGCTAGCACACATACAGGACTTGGGGTTGTTCCATGCTAAAGCTCAGCTATGAGGGTGTTAAAATCACAGACTGAACGTAGATGATCTTAGGTGCCACACAGCACAAGCACACCCCTGGGAGTCCCAGCAGCATCTCCAAAACTTAAGTGTCTAATCCTTATGGTTGCAAAAACAGCTTTCTGGAGGTGACCTGCTGCATTGCTGTTTTTCTGGGGCAGGCTGGCAGAGGAAATCAGTGGGCTCAAACCTGCCTTGCCAAAGTTTCATCTCGACTATGCCGGTTTTACACTGTAGCTCCTTTGACTTCAACCTCACTCCTGATTAATTCTGGTGTAAGTTCAGAATCAGTCTTAATCTGACCACAAGCACAGCCAGTGCACTTAGATACAGCTTCTGTCTCCAGAAGTGTGTTAATAATCGCTCTGGTCAGGAACAAATAAAACCTTGATCGAAATTCAAAACTGTAGGTGGGACGTGCATAGCAGGATGCCAGCAAACACCCCTGACTCTGTTTTTGCTGGGGTCATTGAGGAATCAGTCGTCTCGTGTGTGAACAAGGCCCACATGCTTTCATCAACTCCCTGAAAGAAATATTTCCTCTCCTGTCTGCAACCTGTACAGCTCAAGATTCCAGGTCTTCTTGCTGTGATAATTTCATCAGCCAGTTCATGCTCTGTTAACTTGTTTGCTGGGGGAGCCAATACCTATTGCATTTCAATAACAAACCCAGCCACTCTGCCTTAGTGTTATAAGTAAAGACACCAGAACTCTTGGCTGCGTTATCATTATTATTTGTATTCCCGTTGCGCCTAGAGTCCCTGACCAAGATTGGGTTTCCATTGTGCTAGGCACTGTACAGACACAGAGAGTCAGTCCCTGCCCCAAAGAGTTTATTATCTCACTAGGCAAGGGGTGAGAAAAGAAACATAGAGGCGATTTGACTTGCCCAAAGCCACACAACAGTTAGCAGCAGAGGCAGGAATAGAGCCCAGATCTTCTGAGTCCTAGTCTACTATCTTACCACCTGGGGAGCACCATCACCCCCTCAGTCTCCGGAATCTTCTGTCTCTGCTGGTTAGAGAGAGCATTGAAGGGTCACCAGAAAGACACTGTCAGGAAGACTTAATCTTTCTGATCCTGCAGCGGAAAGGAGCATGCATGCACATTACTGACTGCACAGCCACTTATTGTGTACAAGAATCAGCAGATGTCAGCTTCCATATAGGTAATCCATCAGCACAACATATCCAAATGGAAGGAGAGGGGCCTATAATGGTGCCTTTCAATCCCTTTTAATTACTTTCCACAGAGAGAGTCTTTTCCACATCTCCCACATGAAAGGCGGTATCCCAGTTCTATAGCTACTTCGTTTCTGGGGACAAAGCCCACTGAAGAATTATCTGACCTATTTAAATGAAGTAGGCATCTTTTCAGCTAGTAATTAGGAACACAGTTTTCCAATGCATTGTGCAAATGGACATGCCATGCTGCTCGGTTGAACTGATGAAGAGCTGTGTCCAGAATGCCTCTGCTAGAGAAGGGATGTTTGTTTGTAAGGCTTGCCTACTTTGTGGATCTAAAGCAGAGTTACACTTAAATTCTGCTGCATGTGACTGCCATTTTCCTTCAAATGCCCTCTCTTGCATGGCACACAAACAGAGAAGGTAAATAAAAAACATAGAATACTCTTTTTGGAAAGTTGCAAAGTAACACAACTTTATTTCATGGACTCCAGAACCCTAATACACAAAAATCAAAAACAGAGAGAGACAAAGCAGGCTGCTCCCTAAGGCAGAGAGAGACAGCTCCCCCTACTTGCTCTAGGCTTGCTTTTGCAGACTGACTGCTGAAGACCCAAAACACATTCTTCCCAACTGAGCCCCTTAGTCTTCAAGCAAGACCAGGAAACCCCTTATACTTGAAGTGGCAGCTTGAAGTTTTAACACAGTTTTCAGTACACCACATCCCTGACATCTGGTCATTCTGCAGCCAGAGAAAGATCCGAGAGGGTCAAGGCTGGGATGGAGATATTTGGGTTCATGGGCTGTGTTCAGGCAGTAAAACAAGGATTCACCTGCAGCATGATTCCACCCATGCCTATCCTCACAAACCCCAAACAAAGGACCTGATGGGGGGAAGGGAGGTGGAGCAATGAGGGAGGGGTTGGAAGCAATGGAAAAGGCAGGGCTGCCCACTCTCCTCTCTGCAGTAATGTCTCTCTCGTGAGGCGCCGTCACATTAACCTCTCATCGATGACTCTCGTTCTTAGCAGCATGGTTTTTAGCTTCAAAGCTCTATCGTATTTTTTAAAAATATCTCACTAAATCATCCTCCGTGGTAGTGCAGCCCTTTTATCATTCGATCGGCCTCATTTCTGAGCCTCTCCTGGCAGGCCTCCCTGTGGGGAGGGGATAGTGCAAGAACTGTGGGGTGCTCACTGCTACTCCAGTCCCAGGTTCTCCCGGCAGGAGTTGCTGTGGGATCAGTGGCACAGAATCCGTTGGTGGAGGGTGTGCTATCAAGGGTTAAGTTTCAGCGGGAAGCTTAACATTGCCGGACATGCTGTCCTGTTGATTGGCTTCCGTTGGGATTCCGTTTTCCAGCCGGCTTATCCACAACACCTTGCCCGGTTCAGGGAGAACGATTCCTCCAGTTCTCTGGGATCTGACATGCTCAGTTTGACTCTGGATTTCGTCGCTCGGGTTCCTTTATTTGGCACACAGCAAAGCGATGCTGAATTGACCAGACTCAAGCATAGGGGGCGAGTATAGGATGTACCACACCTCCAAAGTCACAGAGACAACCTCTTCCTGTCTATACAGTTACACATCACATTGCATTTGCTAGACCAGGGATCGGCAACCTTTGGCACGTGGCCCATTTGGGAAATCCGCTGGCGGGCCGGGACGGTTTGTTTACCTGCAGCATCTGCAGGTTCAGCCAATTGCAGCTCCCACTGGCCACGGTTTACCGTTCCAGGCCAATGCGAGCTGCAGGAAGTGGCCGCCAGCACACCCCTTGGCCAATGCCACTTCCTGCAGCCCCCATTGGCCTGGAACGGCGAACCGCGGCCAGTGCGAGCTGCGATCGGCCGAACCTGCGGACGCTGCAGGTAAACAAACCGGCCCGGCCCTCCAGTGGATTTCCCTGATGGGCCGCGTGCCAAAGATTGCCGATCCCTGTGCTATACATTAAATCACACCTTTGGGGCTTGGCTTGGTGACTTTGCAGGAACCAATCCCTGTACAGCATGCTTTGTCCATATGCCATTCATGTGGAATCTGATCGTTACATTACAAGTTTGTCTTGTCCATAGTCTCTAGCGTAGGGGTATTGCTGCTTATCTTAGCTAACACAGACATCCTGACTCCAGAGTACTGTTTGTTAAGCCCCTATTTACAACTTGACCTTCCATTCTCCATGCCAATTATGCCCACTAAGAAATGAGGCAAGTTACTTATGTCAAGTCTGGTCTACCGCTCTGTGATACAGGAACCGATTGCAGAGAGTGACAGGGAATTCAGCCAGGCTAGACTCCAGCAGCATCAGTGTCGCATAGCCTTCATGCATCTTTTCTTGCTGCTACTTATATAAATATTTATACTAATGCCTGCCTCACTCCTCACTGAAATGCCACCTGGTGGAAGCCCTGGAGTGATAGTGAATCCAGGAAAAGAGCAACTGCATTACAAATATCTGATGAAATTGACACTCATTCACCATTAGAAGAACATTGCTTGGGTTGGATGGGATATTGTCAGAGGGGGGATTGAGCCCTGGGCCTACAGATCTAAAAGCGTTGGATCTACTGCCTAAGCTGAAAGAGTAACTTTTGTTAGCTCAAAGGGTGCAGTGAACTCAACCCTCTGTGAGTGGCCAAGCATGGCTTAGAAACGCTTCGCAAGCATGGCTTAGAAAACGAAAATGTCTGTGGCAGAGGCATTGCGATCACATGTAAATTCCTCCCCAGCCCTAACGATTATGCGGAGATGCTGAGGGGACCAGAAAAAGGTTCCACAGGCACCTGAACCGCGCGTGAAAACCACGAGGGCTAGTAAAACGGAAGAGAACCTAAGAGCGACACAGGCTTTGGCAGTGGCTAGCACAAAAGCTTTTCGTACTAAGATTGAGGAGGAAAGGCACAAAGGCTTGGAAGAAGTAATGGAAATGTTTGCGGATCCCTAGGAAAAAAGGTATCTAGAAAATATTTATCTTCTGGGCACGGGTGCAGAGAAAAAGGAGAAGTTATACAGATGTTCGTAATGGATTTAAAATTAAAAGTTGGGCCCTTTGAAGGTTGAAAATTATAAGATTTCATTAATAGCCAAGTAGTAGTTTTGGAGGCACAACAATAACAAAGGATATGTGAAGGGCCACGTGGAGTCACAAACTCGGCGCTGGAAAAGGCAATGTTCGGATCTGAGACAGCAGAGCAATCGGAAATGCAAACACAGGCCTCAGCGAGACAGAGGCAAAGAGCACATGACCATTCACCCTGCAGTTAGACATAGGACACACTTACAGACTATTACACAGCAGAGGAGAAATTAACCCTATGTCCAACAAAGACGTGTCAGTGATGTGGCAGCTGGCACATCCAGGGTTTGGGCAAATGTAGAACGCAGACCACTTAACAAAACTGCAGGGAGATGTACGGGTTAAGGAAGGAACAAGAGGATTGCTCAGTAAAGAAGGAAGCTGCAAACTCAAAGGGATGGCTAATAAAAACACACACAAATGGCCCTCAAGTGATAGGCAGAGGAGCTTCAATCAATGTGGGAAACTGAAACAGAACCATTCAGAGACAGTCTAAACCTTTAAAAAGTCAAAGGTGACATTGAATCCTATAATTAGTGATCTGGTCTGGCTATTCCGATGCTCCTACTTACTACAGTCCTCGTCTCCCAACCGGAGTTAATTCGGAGAATGACATAAGAGGGCTGGCTATGGAGAAGCCCACAGATGTTCCCTCCCATCTCTTTGCAGTTCTCATAGGAAGGGATGATGCCAGAGCACTGGCGGTGGGAGAACTGATAGGTATCCCGGCTCCAGTCTCTTGGTTATTCATACGGCAGGAGGAAATGAACACCAATGGCTTTCCAAAGTGCAGCCCCAATTCAAAGCTGTTGCAGCCATTTCTCCTGATTAGTAAGTGGGGTTTGGGGGTGATGATGCAGTTAGTTCTGCTGGGGAAGGCCTGAGGAAGCTTTAAATGGAATATATCCAAAGAAGGTAGAAATGTGAACGCTTTTTCTTTTCCTGCGAGTGGGCTCCCCACTAAATGATGACTTTGTGCAATTAAACCGAACAAAGTAAACGGCCGTGTTCCATCTTCGCAATCACAGCATTTTCTCTTTCCCTTTGTTTAACTGCTTTGCTCATCCGAAAGTGGTAAAAATAAATAAATAAAAATAGACAGAAATAGAAGTTCAGTGGATACCTGCAGGGGCTGTATTTTTAGAAGCTCATCAGTTTGTGAAGAAGCCGGGAGGTTGCAGATGCTAATTACGAACCTGAGATGTGGAAAGCAGGACAATGGGAGGGAGAAAGGGTTGAGTTGGAAGCAGAGGAGGGAGATATAACAGGTATCGTCACGGCTTGCAAAAGATGGTGGAACTTTGTGTGGTGACAGCATCTGGATAGTGTTCATGGTGCGTGTGGTTGGTTTGGGAGGGCTGGAGGTTTTGGCAAGATCTACCTGCAGAAGGGTTGGAAGGAACTTTCCCTCTGGCTGAGATCAGGCATGTGACACCTTCTCCTGGATATGCTGCAAAGGGACATTTCCAAAATGGGGTGCATCAGACCAAATCCAGGTCCTGGCTGGGGGGGAAGGGGCTGTGTGGGTGGGAAATGCTCAGATGGTAAAACTGGACTAGAGAGAAGACATCATGGGCAAGATGTTTGAGCACAAGCTTGTAAATATGACAGTGTGACTGTGGTGCAAAGTCACTGTGCAGCCTTTAGTTTCTCTAGACTGGGCCTATCCCCATGTGCAGAGATCCGGCAGCAGAAAGTCCACCTGGGTGATGCTGCCATGGGAAGAGGCTATATGTTCCCTTCTCCCAGGGTCTCTGCAGAACAGCAGTAAAGGCCCCCAAAGGTTAGCTAGCTAGGAGGCAGCCATGGCTGAGGCAGAAGTGGGATGGTTGTGCTGATTACACTCTAGCAGCATTTGACACAAATCCTGGCTATGACTCTCTGCTAGCACTGGGCTTGAAGTGGAGTTTGCAGAATGGCTGGTGGTACATACACAACCCAGCCAGAGCACAAGGCCTTGGGACATTGGAGAGGAGGGCTGGAGGAGAGGTTGGAAGCTTCTTTGACCTGGGCTGGGCAATCTGATTGACATTCTGTTTGCTTCACTGACCAACCCCTTTTGTCTCCCTTTCTCCTGGTCCCTCCAAACAGACCTCACCTCTGGTGGTTTGCGCAGCGTCACTCTGTTTATGGTCCCCACTGGTTCATCGACTCCTTGGAGCATTCCCAGGCAGAGGGGCTGGATGATCTAATGGGCCTGGTCCCTCCAATTCCCATGACTATCTGACTGTGAAAGCTGCCCTGTGTACTATATGGGCTCTCCCACCCAGATGGGAACCCATTGTGCACATACCCTCTTGACAGCTGGAAACCCACCACACTGACAACCTACAGATCCCAGTGCAAGCCAACAGATCACACCACAAAGTCAACATGACCCTCAACTGAAAGACCCAGGTCCTTCTCTCTCTCTCTCTCTCTCACACACACACACACACACACACACACACACACACACACACAGAGGAAGTATCACCTAGTGGCAAAGGAATGGTATATATGTCCCCCATTGAATCCTGCTGTACAAACAGGTCTCTCCCTGGGGAACTAAAGGAGATCTCTATTGTACTAACTAGCAGAGGGGGATTATAAACAGGTGACCAAGTCTGACACATTCCGTCCAATAGAGATCTGGTTGCCCACACTCCAGTGCAGGGCCGGCGAAACCCATCAGGCGGCCTAGGCGGTCGCCTAGGGCAGTACAATTTGGGGGCGGCAACCATGGCGGTATTTCGGCGGCAGGATCTTCCGCCGCCTCTGTGAGGGGCGGCATTTTGGGGCGGGACCTTCCGCCACCTAGGGTGGCAGAAAAACTGGCGGCGCTCCTGCTCCGGTGCATTACAGACACCACCTGAGCGGCTAGCTGCACGAGCACAACCATAGAATTGGCCTTTGGGATGCTACCGAGTGAAAAATGAGTCTGTGCTGCTGTTTTTAGCTGCCTGCAGGGCTGTCACTTCCTGAGTTTTCAAGGAAGAGCCAGCAGGCTGAAGAGGCTCTAGTCCCATCTGTCTGAAAAACCCACAGCAGCAAAAGAGCAGTGTGAGGCGGGTGCGGGGGTGGAGGAGGGGAGAGTGTCTTTAAATCTCTTGATAATTCATGCAGCTGCATCATCGTTTATGCAAACAGTGGCAACGAGGAGGCTTTCTGCAGCAAGGGGATGCCCAGGAAGCACTGGGGGGTGATAGGACAGGGAGTAGAGGCTGTCTCCCATTCAGGAAAGCTGACCCCTTGATCTTTTACGGCTCTTTCCTAGTAGCAAGAAGGGCATGAGCAGGGAGTTGGTGAAGAAGAGTCTGAGAGGCCTCATTCCCAGGGCATCCTGGGAGAGTTCGGCCCGTGGGATCTGTGTACCCCTGTCCCCCCACAATCAAAGCAGAGTGACGGAGGAGGGGTTCTGAAACCAGAACCATTATGCGAGACCGGTAAGTCCTCCGGCTTCCACCCTCAGGGCCCCACATTTACCAGGCCTGGTCACTTCATCCCGCCCTGGGCCTGGAAAACACTAGTATCCTACCAAATCCAAGTCCACCTAGCAACTTCACAGCTGTCACAGGCTGCGTGCGTTGGCGACAGCCAGCTCAGGATTCAGACCTTCCCACTCCACCGGAGCTAATGGAGATTTGCTAGCAGCAGGCCCATGACACACAGCTAAGCAGCTCTGATTTCATCCAGTAGAGGGCAATGGTGCACTTCCACACATTACAGAATTTTATTAAAGCCGGGGCAGCAGAATCGCATGTGGCTGAAAAGAGGGTAGGTTTGTTTCACCTACCTGGCTCATCAGTGCTCCAGGGAAGATGCTCTTGAGCAGAGTGACAAAGACCTCAACAAGGATGTGGTACTGCAGAGGAGCTGTTAGCTTTACAGCGGCTTTCAGAGTAGCACAGACTCAAAGAACTGGAAAGTATCTATCAGCCAGTGCAGGATTGATCCAAGCAAGACACTTTCTATGCACTGTGCAGGCTAGTTTGAAATGGCCCACGTAATGGATCTCACCACATCCCTTTGGACACTGTTGCACAGCCCAGTAATGGGGGGGGGGAGGGGGCTGGGGAAACTGAGGCACAGAGCAATGAAGCGACTTGTCTGAGGTAACACAGGAGGTCGGGGAATGGGAATAGAATCCGGAGCTCCTGAGTTCCAGCCCAGGGCCCGACTCGCTAGACCTAAAGGATGCACCCCCTCCCCACATGTGTACATACACACACATGCACACTGTGCGAGCAGAGACCGTTAGCCTTTCAGAGTCAGGATAGACGATGTTTCACTGCAGCAGCTTCTTTCTCTCTCTCGTTGACTCCCCGACTCTCCCAAAGATGCGTTAGTGTTTGTTTTCCACTGTGCTCCTGTTACTGGGCAAGGCATCTGTCCGCTGTCCTCGGTGGAGGAGTTCAAAGGAAAGCGGCTCACAGCAGCCAGCAGTGGCCACCTCTCTCCATTGCTTTTGGATGGCCAGGCAAGGCGGCAGATGGCTCTTTTATGTGCAGCGCTGCTTATGAATTTTAGATGCAGGGATCACTGCCTCATCTCCACCCATGTGGAATAAGACAGATCTTGAAGCAGCCCGTGGCACAGAAGCAGCAGAAGACCTTCCATCATCCCCTATCCTCACTTTGCCTGCCCCCCTGGCTGATGGGGGCACGGAGCAGAGGAGTAGCACGTGGAAACCTCAACACAAATGAGTATGCGTGATATGGTGACAGGCCTGTGCAGAAAGGTAGCGCTCTGGTCCTTTGTGCTGGTGCTTGGATTTGGCCTTAAGCAGTTTTACTAAGGGAATTGATATAGCCCAGGATACAGGATAGGACCATCAATGGTTATTAGTAAGGGATGCAACCCCGAGACATCTGTAAACCTCTGACTATCAGAACCCCAGAAGGGAAGATGAGTGGGTCTCTCCAAATTGCCATGTCCTGTACACTCCCCTTGAAGCTCTCGCACTGGCCACTGTTAGAGACAGGATCCTGGGCTAGGCGGACCATGAGTCTGACTGAGTATGGCCGTTCTTATGTTCTCTCCGGCACCAACACTCAGATAAACTGGCAGTGAAAGAAAACTATATGGGGCTGACATCTCTGCAGGCCCAAGTTCTCTGTTTATGCAAACCATCAACATGTCTCAACCATGCTCCGGAGAGGCCACCACTATGGAGTGGTAGTTTGAGGACCATTCAGTGCTTGCCCTCCCTAGGGCGTTGCCGTCAATGGTATCAATTAGTGGCAGTTGCGCTCGTCAATTTTGTGATGTGGACGGTTGTCTACTAGAACCTTGGGAACGCCAGCTCATTTCCCAGGGGCTGCCAGAGATTCTGTTGCTGCTTGGTGCATCTCTCATCTAGGGAGGTGGGGTGGCTTCCATGTTGCATCATCGCAGATTAGCTCTTTGGGGCCGGGACTGTCATTGGCTCTAATGTCTGTAGAGAGCCAAGCACAAAAGGAACCAGTGCTAGTGAAGGCATCTCACTGCTACTGCATTATAAATACTAATAATCCCTTTCTCGCCCATGTTGGTACTCAGATAAGAACAAGGACTATACCCTCTGATGTCCACAATATCCGGAATCCTCCGGCATGTGCAAAGGCATGGAGGTAGCAGAGCTAAGCTGCAGCTGGCGAATTGCATGGCTGCTGGCCTTCCACATCCGCCCCACCTCTGGGGCTGAAAGTGAGGACCACAAGCAGATGGCCCATTGTGCAGGATTCGCTAACTCAGCCCTGGGCAGGATTACGTAGGGACGCTGAACCCATCAACCCAGCAGCTCAGGATTCTTTGAAATGACAACAGCCTGTTGCCCCTCTCCAGAGAGGTCAATGTGAAGTGATATTGCAGACTACACACTGACACACCACTCTGAAGACAGGGAGGGAAACTGAATGTCCATTTTCTGCTTCATCCATTATTCTTCACCATCGCCTTCAGGAAGTGGGTCAGGGGTACATTCCATCCATGCAACTTGAAAACATGCCTTCTAGTGATAGATTCAAAGAGCTTGATTGGTTTAGCTTAACAAAGGGAAGGTTAAGGGGTGACTTGATCACAGTATGCAAGTATCTAAATGGAGAACAAAATTTCGATAACAAAGAACTCTTCAGTGTAGCAGACAAAGGTCTAACAAAACCCAATTATCTGCAAGTTAGATAAATTCAGACTAGCAATAAGGAGCAGATTTTTACAGGGCGAATAATTGGAACAATTTACCAAGGGTCATGGTGAATTCTCCATCATTAGCAATTTTTAAATCATGACTGGACGTTTTTTAAAAGATCTGCTCTAGTTCAAATAGGAATTAATTCTGGGAAGTTCTCTGGCCCGTGTTATACAGGACGTCAGACTAGATGATCACAATGGGCCCTTCTGGCCTCGGGATCTGGGAATCTTGACACAGGAACCCCCAAATGTATCCCAGAGAGTCCATCATAGAGAATTCTCAAAGACCTCTGAACTTCCCCCTATTGGAGACCTGCCAAATGTCAGAAAGCATCCTGGGGTAGGTCTCCACACCATGGAAGGATCTGGGGTTCCCTGCAAGAAGCTATGTAACCTTACCTATCAGTAGGGCCCTACCAAATTCACGGTCCATTTTGGTAAATTTCACGGTCATAGCATTTAAAAAACCTTGAAATGTCATGGTTTCAGATATTTAAATCTTAAATTTCATGGCACTGTAACCATTGGAGTCCCAACCCAAAAGAGGGTCACATGGGGGGTCACAAGGCTATTGTAAGGGGGTCATTGAATTGCCACCCTTACTTCTGCTGCCTTCAGAGCTGGACAGCCAGAGAGTGACAGCTGCTGACCAGGAACCCAGCTCTGAAGTCAGTGCTGCTGCCACCAGCAGTGCAGAAGTAAGGGTGGCAGTACCGTGGTACCCCTACAATAGCCAGATTCCATGGGGGAGACCAGATTTCATGGTCCATGATGCATTTTTCATAGTTCTGAATTTGGTAGGGCCATACCTATCGGTCTGCCAAAGAATCACTTTCTAGGGAATCCTGGCTGCTGAAAACCAAATGGTCCCCATATGGAATCCCAGAACCCCAGAAATTAACATCAAGGGGATGAATCTCATCCTGCCTAGACATACTTTCTGCGAGTACCCATGGGAAATTATGCTATGCCATACCCCCATATGGTTCTCTGCAGGAATTTTCTTCCCAGTATTACCTCAGAGGGACCTCCCAGGTAATGGAAACCACCCCTTATTGCTCATCCATGGGAGCTGGAAATAGGGTGACCAGATGGCCCATTATTATAGGGACAGTCCCGTTTTGGGGGAGTTTTTCTTATATAGGCGCCTATTACCCCCCCATCCCCTCTCCTGTTTTTTCACAGTTGCTATCTGGTCACCCTAGCTGGAAATTCTTGGAGGTCCCGTCATTGAAACCCGGGCTCAATGCCAGTTGAGCAGCCTAATCAAAAAAACAATGTGCTGTCCCCCGGTGGCCATTTTTTAATACAGAGCAAAGAAATAACCCAATGCACAGAGAAATCGGTGTTACAGATTAACTAGTGGGGTTCTCATCAGAATCCATGCATCTCCAGTCATTTCTCTATCTCATCGGAGAGAAGTTATTTATTTCCATCTGCTCCTTGGCACGGCCTGCTGAATCAGGAGTCGCCCACCCAGCCCAAATTGATTAGGTTACACCCAAACACTGCATTTTTTAACCACTCATCCACTGTGTTACATAAAGATGTATCTGCATTCCCCTCTCTCTCTCTCTCTCTCTCCCGCCTCTCCATGGCAAAGAAAGATTGGCTCTTCTCTCACTGCCTTGGAAAGTGATATTTGATTTGATTTACGTGAAGACTCACTGAGCTAATTTTGTTATGATTAACTGGTCTCCGATAGACATTTGTATCATTTGTAGCCCTGTGCTAACAATGCGCACCCTTGCGTCAGCTGCTCTGGGATATGTACGCACACACGCAGACAGAGTTATTCTTCTGGCTTGATGGAGATTGTGCGTGTGTGTTTGTGCTGGAGAAGCAGATGAATGAACTCGCCTCCATCCACTGCACCCTACTCCAGGAAGGATATAAACTGGATTCTGAGCTTTCTAAATAAGGCTGCGTGTTTGCTCACTTGGTGGAAGAGGCTTGGCCTGGGAGACTTGTTTCCTAAGTAAACGGCCAGGGATTACAGGTCAAGGATCTGTTTCCACTGGGTCACGTTTGAAGTTATATAGATTTAGGCCCTGTACTTAGGAGAGGCTGAATACTCTCAATTCCCACTGAAGCAAATGAGGAGTTTATTTATTTTCTTATGATTTACAATAAACCTTTAACAATAGGCCTCTCCCGGACTTAAAAAAACACACTTACAGAAGGAACAAAGCAAATCCTGTGGCAGCTACTCACCCTCCATCCCAGAAAATAAACAATTGGGACTGAAAACAGACCCAATGGGCTTATACCCCCAGCATGGACTAGATGGGTTGACAGGGGGAGAGTTGATTTTTGTTTCTCAAACACCAAATTGCAGCCTGTACCGTATCCCTCCATCTCCCAAAGCCCTGGTAAATAAAGGTCACCAGTTTTAGGATATCTCAGTAGCTTCCTGTCTTTTATAGAGAGAGGGTTCAAGTGTCTCCAAGGACAGAGGCTGTGGCAGTACTTCGAGCAGAAGGCAGTGTGCAAACAGACCTGTCCAATAGGAGGCCAATACCACCATTCCCGCCCCCCACCCCCGAAAGTGGCCTCTTATTTTGGGTTCCTTGCTATTTGGGGTGCAAGATTTTAAGCACCTTGGACTTGATTTCCAGAGTAGTAGAGCATCCACAACTCCCACTGTCTTCAACTCGTGTTCTGGGTGTTTAGTGCCTGTGGAAACCAGTTCCCAAATGTCTACAGTTGGGCATCAAGAAATGGGGCAAATTAGAGAATGTTGTTTCATGGAATGGGTGAAGTCAAACCATTCTGGGCGCTTTCCATGGTCCTGACCACATTCTTCAAAGAACCTTTCACATCAGCCTCACCCCTGAGCCTGAAAGTGAGGACCATGAGCAGATCGCCCCTAGGGTAGGGTTCTCTTTAACTCCAAGTTTGGTCTAAGAAGGCTGTGGGTCCAAACTCCAGCTCTTATTCTCCTGGTCTTCCTGTAGCTGCACCTTGGGCTCATTCCACCTGGCCACACCATCCAGTACAGGATATTTATTCTTACAGTGGGGGGCAGTTAGAGAAAGAAAGCTCCCAATTTAGAATCAAACGCCCAGTTTAAAGATCTTCACCCAGACCCACCACTGGTGTAAATAGACACAGCTCCATTTATTCCAAGGGACTAACGTCAGCCAAGGGTCTGGCCCTCCTAGCTCAGATAAAAGACAGTGTGCAATTGAAATATACTTTCCCAGGCAAAAATGGATAGTATTATGATTGGGGATGTCTTGCATTTTAAAGAAAAGTGAATAGAAGCAATCTTACAACCCTGAATGACCTTGGAGTCACTTGTAGCTCCATAATCCATGGAACAGCCTCGTTTCTTCTCGGTTTTAGTGGTTTCTTCTCTTGCTATCACTATGTCAAACCAAATTGCCTTGGGAGACTCCCCTGGGTCAGCCCCCACAGATGTGCGAGTGAATGAGGGAGACTTGAATGCTGACATTCACTGCTTCAAAGGACATACCCTTCCTCCACCGTTATACTGTCCTTATTCAGGCAGAGCTCACGCTGACGTCAGGAGCCAGATGCTTCAGAGGGAGTGACCAGAACAGGGCGATGTATCCAGTGATCCACCCCCTGTCATCCAGTCCCAGCTTCGACAAGTCAGAGTTTAGGGACACCCAGAGCATGGGGTTGCATCCCTGACCATGTTGACAAATAGCCTTTGATGAACCTATCCTCTGCGAACTTATCCAGTTCTTTTTTGAACCCAGTTATACTTTTGGCCTTCACGGCATCTCCTGGCAGTGAGTTCCACAGGCTGACTGTGCATTGTATGCAAACGAGAAAGCAACTCATCTAGCTACCAGCTTTTAATAAAGGAGAGGTCTCCCCGCTTAATTCTTCTCCTTTTGTCTTCTGTGTGGTACACATTACTGCTGAATGGCTCTTTCCGACACTGGGAACTCTCACTGCAAATGCAGAGCTCACGGGAGAGCTCAAGGCATGATGAATGACTCTCCTTGACGCGTGCGCAGTTTTACTCCCACCGGACAAGAAGTGGAAGCAGCATATGTGTGTTGGGAGGGGGCAAGCCCATCAGAGGGCTGCGCCTCCAACTGAGAGCCGCGTGCGTGGGAAGGGAAGGTTGATCCAGGCTGAGACCTAGGCACCTGGGGAAGGCCCACGATTTGAAACCACCGCAGAAAAGGTGCGTTTATGTAAACATTAAAAAGTGAAGCCTGCGGAGTCCGGAGCGATCCGTCTTTTAAATCTTGCTTTTATAGCATTATTATGGGAGACAGGCTCATAAAAAGCTCTCTGTAGATGTTATTACATCGCATTGTGGCTTTGGAAAGTGAGCCGACGAAGCTGTGAGTTTGTGCAACAGCACATGTTAGCATGAGTTATAATGTGTCAGGGGCCCCGTGTTAACGATTGGAGAACCTATTCTGCTCCTTTAAGGTTAATCAACTCGGCATTTGTGTCAGGTGTAATGTCTAATTAAAATGATGGAAGGGGTGAGAATGCCTCCTGGCAGAGGAGGGAAATGGCACAAAGAGGCAGCATCAGTGCCATATTGGTTTGGAAAATCAATAAGAAGAGCTCATTTTATCCCAGTGTATCTGTGCATTTGCCATTCAGCGGCTCATTTGAAAAGGTGCCAACTGGCTGCCTGGGAGGTTGGAAACTGCAGTGTTTCAAAGCACTTAAAAGGAAATGCAGCTGGGGAAAGCATGGCGAGGGACACAGATTCATTGGGGGCAGGGAGATGGCCTCCGAGGAGACTGAGGTGGCCTTATGACATAACTACAGGGGCAGGGAGAAGGCTGCGGTATATGGAATAGTTGCTTGATAAGTAAGGTGGCTGGAATTTTAAAGGGATAGGAAAGGAAGAGGAAGATGGGTTTTAAAAAGGGAAGGTTTGGACAATGGAGTCTTGAAAGAGGAAGGAGGAAAGGTTGGGCAGAGGGGAGAGCTCTATTTTATGGTAATGAAGTGGACAGCCCTGAAACATACTAATTACCTTCAGTCAATAAAGTCATTTCAGCATTCCCTATAACTTTTCTATAGTAAAAAAAAGGAATATTCTACATTAGTAGGTAACATGAGATAACTCTATGGGAAAACTGATATATTTTTGGAGCAGATCAAAAAATTTTCATCCAAACATTTTTGGATGAAAAATGGCCTTTTGACCAAAATGAGGTTGGTTTTTTTTGTTTGGTTGGTTTTTTTCCCCAGAAATTTTCAATTTTGGTCAAAACTTCCCGTTTGAAAAACCAGAAAATGAAAAATTTTAACCAACAGTTGTGGGGTTTTTTAAATGTATTGTGTGTGTGTGGGGGTTGTTTCTCATTGAACAACTGAAACATTTTCATAGGAAATTAAAACTAACAAGCAAAAAAACAAGCCCACTCCAAAAAAACAACTATGGTTTTCAAAATGTCCTGTGAAAAATAACTGGCATTTTGAGAAGAGTACATGTTTTTAAGGAGTGGCCACTGCTCATATGTCCTGATTATCTAGCTACGTATAGAATGAGAGCTATAGATAGATATAGATAGATAATTCTTCATTTAGAGTACTTTTCTGGAAATATAGATATTTGCTAATTATCACCCTGAAATTTTCATCTCCACTGAATTTTTAATAGTAGGAATTATAAATTATCCATTGCAATTTTTTGGAGGAAGTCTTTTTTAACGAATTTACTCCCATTGGTTTCTTTCAGTAGCCTTCTCAAGCAGCACCTCTTCCTAGCCTGTCCACCTTTTTAAAGTAGGGCACAAAGGGTGTGATTTTCAGAAGTGGCTAAGTGATTTAGGCGCACAACTACCATTGTGCTTTTGAAAATCCCACCCAGAGGGTTCACCCACCAAAATGTCGTGGACTTCCTCTGGGCCTGAATAAAATCACATTTGCACATGCTAAAAGGGTGATTGTGTGAATAAGACCCTCTTAGTGGGAGCTGTTACATGTTTGGCATGCACAATATTGCCACACTCCTTGCATTAATATCTGGAAATGTGCCCTTAGTCTGGAGAACTTATAGAACCTATGGCAGTTTCCCTGAAGTCTCAGAAGAACAACAGGAGATGGTATTGTGGATGGTAACAGACCTCCCTGTTGGTGGCATGACCTGCTTTTGTCCAGTCTAGCATTAAAAGACGGCTGCCCTAAAGCCAGGAAGGGTTCCTCCAGCCACAGGACTGAAACAGCCTCCACACAGCAACTGCACAGGATTGAGAAGCAGGCTGCACTTCCTCATGTGCCTTTTGCACATTCCCAGCATCCAGCCCAAAAGCTCCACTGGGACCACTAGCTCCTTGAGGTCTTATGTGACAGGAAATTGGATGAGCTCTGATATAGAGCACATGAAAAAAGGTGTGCAGTCGGGAACAGAAAACTATCCCTCGGTAGCTAAGCTTGAGATGGACCAAAACCATTGAACGAACATCTTGCTCAACTTTATTCCTGGCACAAACATAGATTCATAGATTCATAGATTATAGGACTGGAAGGGACCTCGAGAGGTCATTGAGTCCAGTCCCCTGCCCGCATGGCAGGACCAAATACTGTCTAGACCATCCCTGATAGACATTTATCTAACCTACTCTTAAATATCTCCAGAGACGGAGATTCCACAACCTCCCTAGGCAATTTGTTCCAGTGTTTAACCACCCTGACAGTTAGGAACTTTTTCCTAATGTCCAACCTAGACCTCCCTTGCTGCAGTTTAAACCCATTGTTTCTGGTTCTATCCTTAGAGGCTAAGGTGAACAAGTTCTCTCCCTCCTCCTTATGACACCCTTTTAGATACCTAAACATCAGAGATTGAGAAGAAAACATTCCAGGATCATCCCCTTTTGCAACCTTTAAGTGCCCTAGACAATGACAGAATCTCTCTGAAAGCTCTTTAAGTTGAAATTAATTTATGCCTGACAGTGATTAAAGGAGAAAATGAGAAGAGATGGAAATTAACAAATCCATCTTTATTGCCGAGATCCCATTATGATTATATGGAGAAGGAGAAATCAGCATTGCGGGTGTCAGCTGCAATCTGGTGCACGCGTTGAGCAGCCCATCCCACCTGGGAAGCATCCTTGAATGGATGGATGTGCCTGTCACATAGGTTTTCCTGCAGACGAGTCAATTTCTTAAGGGGTGGCAGAGAGGGAAAGGGTGGAGAGAAATTGGTTTGGCACTGCACCGACCTTCTGCCAATTTCAGGGCAAGGAGGGTGCAGCCAATTTAGTGTGAGGACCTGAGGTAGGATCCACTTTATGAAACCAGATGGGCGATTGGGAGGTGTTAATTAGTATTATTCCAGGTGGATGCTCACATGGAGGAAATTCCAGCCCTGAGCTCCTTGAGGATGGAATGGAGCAGGTAAGGGGAGAAGGGTGGGGTTGTAACCTCACTGGATTCTCCACCCATCCTAATCCTCCTCCACTGAGCATGGCATGTGAACGCCCTACCATGGAGACATGTGCACTCAGAGGTGATGCTTGGGGAGCTGGCTGGTCCCATAATGCAAGCTCCTCCTTTTTGTTTCCAACTCCTAATGCCAGGTAAAAGACTTTCCTTGATGCTACTTCTCCATCTAAGCCACTGCTGATGGTGGCACTGAGATGTGACATGATCAGAAAGGTGGGGCTGTGCACTAGTGGACTGGAAGAGAAAGGCCCGCAGGACAATCTCCCTATTGAGATGTGGGCCATACCAGGCAAGTTTGCCAGTCCCAGCTTTAAACACCTCGGTGACAAATTACCCTCTATCTGCCCCTGGTGGATTGCTGTAGTAGGGATATGAGTGCACATCTGATAAGTTGAAAAATGGTTGTGAAAAATTTCCCTCGAAATTTCAATTTTTTGAAACATTTCAACTGGCTCTAATTATAACTGAGATGCAGGGACTTCCAGAAAGGCTGAGAGTGGAGATGAGGTGAGATCAGCCCAGACAGCCCCACACTGGGTCTTTAATAACAAGAAAATTATTTAAAAAACATCAACACAGGAGATGTTCCAGAGACAACACACATCTGATCTCAGGTCTTAGTTCTCAGGCTGGTCATTAGCTGGAATATCTCACATTGCTCTCTGGTGACCCTCTATGGCAGAAGCAAGGAATGACATTGAAGGCTTCAGACAGAGCCATATTTATTAATCCATAGATCCAAAAGCAAAGGTTTAGAATCTCTGTTAGGTGTGTTAGTAACAGGGAATTTAGTGCCTCTGCGGGACCAGATATTAGACTGCAACGTCACTCACACATGTGCACATCCACACACACTGCTTATCTATGACACCATACTTCTCCTCGTCTCGGTGTTGGGTCTCCCCATGATAATGGGATTTCAAGGCTAGATAGGAAGAATAAGGGGACACCAGAAGTAAGAGGAGCCCCATGGCTCTGCACTCTGTACTCCCGTTTCTCAGAGAGCATTTACTGTGAGTGTTATCACCATTCATAGGAACATAGGACTAGAAGGGACCTCCTGAGTCATCCACTCTAGCACCTTTCTATCACAGGCAAACCCATTGTAGAATCTCATTCATAAATTTATAAGTTCCATCTTAAAACTAGGTTCTTTTCCCCCCTTCCCCCATTTCTAAAGGGAGGCTGTTCCAGACCCTCACTTCTCTGATGGTTAGAAACTTTCTTCTGATCTCCAACCTCAATGCATTTGTGGCCAGTTTCTACCCTTGTGTTCTGGTGCCAGCATTGTCCTTTAGCTTAAATAGCTCTTTTCCCTCCCTGGTGTTTCCCCTCCCCTCCCCTGATGTATTTATGGTGATCAATGAGATCCCCTCCCAGCCTTCATTCTGCTAAACTAAACAAAGCCAAACTTTCATTCTCCTCTCATTGGATGGGCTCTCCATTCTTCTGATCATCCTAGTAGCTCTTGTCCGCATGTAACCACCCATTGATGTCAGCAGGAGTTGAGGGATATCTCAGCACCATACAGAATGTTCTCAGGACCTCGTAGGATCACCAACTCAGAATTCCTCAGGCTGGTTGGGGCTTGGTTCAATAAGAAGCCATTTGGGAGGTGTGGTCGGAAGTTCTTTGCATTGTTCAGCAGAAGTCTCCTCACCACTCAGAGCCATTGTTGTTGTTATTATTTATTATTTGCATTGTGGTAGCACCTATGAGCCCCGAACATGAACCAAGACCCCATTAGAATCATAGAACCATAGGGTTAGAAGGGACTGCAAGGGTCATCTAGTCTAACCCCCTGCCGAGATTCAGGATTTGTTGTGTCTGAACCATCCAAGACCGATGGCTACCCAGCCTCCTTTTGAAAACCTCCAGTGAAGGAGCTTCCACTACCTCCCTAGACTATCTGTTCCATTGTCCTGCTGTTTACTGTGGTAGGCACTGTATAAACGGGCTCTTAAAGACAGCAAACCCCTCACCTGCAAGGATAGAGAAGGAGATGGGGGGCTGTAATATCAGAAAAGGTAGGGTAACACTCAGAAGTCTGATATAGGTGGAAAAGGAAAAAAAGAGGGGGGGGGAAGTCAGCCATGATTACCGTAGCTCAACATCCTTCTATCCAGGCTGCCCTCTCTGAATATTGGAAGTTCCACTCTTCATTCATTCCTGGCTGCTGAAAAACCTGATTAAGGCACTTTCTGTCTTCCCCTCCCAAATCCTGCACATGGAAGAGATGCCTAAAAACGTCGCTGAATGAGATTTATCCTCCTGCCCTATTCAAGGAAACAAAGCGTCTATGAGTTTTCTTGTGTCAGAACAAATCAGACACAGACCAGGCCTGGCAGGACGAACGACACATATCAGACAGAAGAGAGGTTCCTCGGCTTGGAGCAAGTAGGTGAAATTTTAAATTAATTCATAGGAAGGGAGAATAATATGAAGGAGAAAGATTAGTTCCAAGGCTGTGTTTCAATCAATAGCTTTCCCTGATTTTACAGGGCCCAGGGGTGAGGATGAGCTGCCCTCAGACAGACACAGGGGCCTGCTTAATTAATCTCTCCTGTATTCTATAATAAACAGGGCCAAGGAAGAGGTGCGGGAAAACAGAGCAAATATGCTGCAAATTGAAGCCCAGTGAGCACATGAGCTCTAGAGTGCCACAATTATAGCATGCCCTGAGTGCAGTGGGACCAGTGACGCAGGGCCAGTGCAGGCCTGAGGGGCTGACTTGCACAGAGGCAGCTGTGGAAGGGTTTGGAGGATTATTACGATGATCATGGAGGGGGAAGGTCAGGACACTAGTGATACAGACCATAGGGGCTGGAACTAGGGGTGCTGGGGGTGCTACCGCACCCCCTGACTTGAAGTGGTTTCCATTATATGCAGGGTTTACAGTTTGGTTCAATAGCTCTCAACACCCCCACTATAAAAACTGTTCCAGCCCCCCTGATATAGATGCACAATTAGCATGGAACGGGTGGGGGAAGAGGGCTGATTGCGTTAACGATGTGTTTGGAGACAGGTTACCAAAATAATAGTAAGAAAGGAGGGAATGGATGAGAATGCAGACATTCAAGGGCCTTTATGAAGAGGAGACGTGCAGAGATGGGGTGGAGAGGCAGCGCCTAGCCTTAACTAGAAACGGAGACAAAGTTTGCATGGATTCAGAGATTTTAAGGCCAGATCTCCCATGATTTTGAATACCTCCACATTTAGAAGCCCAGTTCAACTTCCACTGAAGTCAATGAGATTTAGGGTTGTGGGCCGTATTTCAAATAAAGGGACTGTTTTCTTAGCACCCTTCCCGCACCCCTCCTCCCGAGCTCATCATCATTATTATTATCAGCATTAGTAGTAGCAGTAACAATAATAAGCAGCACACACTCACATTCGCCAGGGGTATCGCTTGCTGCTTTTTGCACCACTCAGCAGCTCCTGATCTTCTCGTACAGAGCTGAAAAACTAAGGGACATCCCTTGTAATAAGGAACTGTTGGCAACCCTAATGAGATTCAGTCTATGAAAGCTAATGGGAGATGGATTGAGCTGCCCATCCTGGGTCTGATTTTCAGAGGAACTGAATATCAACCGGAGGCCATAGGAGCAGGGGGTGTCTGGCACTTTCTGAAGCTCAGAAAGTGTCTCAAGTTGGGCAGCCAAAAATGGAGGTCCTGACACTTGAGTGGCCATTGTGGAAAATGCGGGCCTGAAATCATTAGGGCCAAATTCCGCCCTCGTGGCAGGAGTTAGGAGGATCAAGACATCAGGGAAACAGCATATTTCACCTTTGACTCTGGTCTCATGGGCTACTTCCAGTGTCTATTGGTGGGCCCAACTCACAGAGTTGAGGTTCCGATCTGAACCATCCCAAAGTTCAAGGATGTCCAAATCTGGGGATTTGGTTTGGGACCACCATCGGTCCAGAGAGTGTGACAGTCTAGCTCAGAACTGCTTCTCCCAAGCCCATACCTACAGAATACTAGAGCTCATTCCAAGCCGCAGAGAAATGTTGCTCAAGTCCTCCTCCAGGGAGTTGTGTATAAGTCCCATGCCAGGTAGGAACAGAAATCCATTCCTGTTAAATCATTCTGTTTGCATAGAATTCTTTAATTCTTCATTTAATTCTTCCTAGGGCCAGATGAAGGCCTAGAAACTATCGCCTCAATCTTGGGCCCCAGCTCCTGGAGTCAGGTGATGAGGGAAGAATCTCAGCTTCCAATTTAGCCCTTGTGGTTGTAAAGAAAAGCTTATAAATGTAACTGACACAGCAACATCTACCTGCGTGTACAGAGAGCCTGACACAATCATTCTGAGATGACGGAACTGCCCAAGCATCTCAATGGGAACAGTAACTCCAAGGCCCGCTCCAAGCACCAACCTAGCAAAGGACTTTGTGTGAGTGCAGTGGTCCTAGCCCACCCAACCAAGCAGATACAGTCCATCTACTGGGGAAGTACTGAGAGGGTCCCTACTCAGGCTGCTGCTGCACCATGGAGGACAGGGGATCCTCCTGCCACCCCTACAGGGTCCCACTGCTCCTGCTTCTCTGGGAAGAGAGGCCCCTCCCAGCCACTGCCCTTCTAAGTGAAGGGAAGGACCACAACATGGGGACCCTAGGTTGTGATGTGCCGCTGGCCTCAGATTGCTTTCCCCTGGCCCCAACTGCTGCAGATGAGTTCATGAATCCTCGTCAGGGTTTCCTGCTCTACCTTCCCTCAAGTGACAGAGCAGATGGGGAGCAGAGCCCTGCGCGGGACTATTCATTAATTCCTCTCCTATTATTATGGCAGTGGGTCCTGAGGGACCTGTGAGATCCCAGTCCCGCTGCAGGGCTGTACACTAGTCCCTGGGCAGTGCTCTACCAGGGAATCCTCTCCATGACCCTTGGTTAGCAAAGATGGTTCACTTGGCCTGGCCCTCGAGAATGGGCTTGTCTGGAATGCCAGGCCCTCATTCTTCTCCTCCTTTCAGTGCAGGTTACAGGAAGCTGCATGACTCACCTCCTCACAGTTCACATGATGCGCCGCTGCTGGCATGTGGGCAGCCAGGAGAGAGCCAAACAGGAGGACACAGAGTAAAGCAGAACAGCGGAAGGGCTGGAGGAGGTCTTTCTCCTGAGACACACCAGAGAAGGGGACTCGTGTTGTAACAACATCCAGAGACTGGGGGGAAAAAAATCAAACAAGGAGCGCCTTACCAACAAGAACATGTGTCTGCATTTATTAACATTTCCAGCACAGATTTAATTCTCGGCAAGCGTTCCTGCCTACACGGAGCCCGGCGCGTTGCACGAAACCTCTCGTTAAGTTCCATACGAGCCATCGTTTTAGTGCATCCTCCAGGGGAATCTTCAAACAGATTCCATAATCTCACTGATAAATGGCTCTTTTGCAAGACACTATTTACATTCCATCACCAGAAAGGCTGGCGACTCTCCCCCTCCCACCCTTTTTAACCCTCTCCTTCCTGCAGCCCTGTGAAATGATTCCTGAACCTTTTGCGGGAGGGAGCAGCTGCTGGTGGGTTCCTTAAGGAAGAAATAGAATGACACTCTGGGGATGATGGTGAGCTTTCTAGGCCAAGGACCGTCTCTCACACAGGGCAGCTAGAACAGTAATCCTGGTTGGGGCCTTTTTGGGTTCTACTGGAATACTGTCTATAGGAAGGAAGGCTGGTTTTGTGGATAAGGCCCTGGACTGGGACTCAGGATTGCTGGGTTCATTTCCTGGTTCTGCCACAGACTCCCTGTGTGACCTTGGACCTGTCACTTCATCGCTCTGTGCCTCAGTTTCCCATCTGTAAACCAGGTATCATGATGCTGCCTCTTTGTCTACCCAGTCTGTTTAGATTGTAAGCTGTTTGGGACATGACTTCTCTCTGACTATGTACAGCGCCAAGCACAATGGTATCCTGCTCTTGATCAGGATCTCTAGGCACTACTGTAGTAGAAATAAATGCTAAGGGCTGAATTAGCACATGGCAATCACCCCCAGACTAAGGGGTGATGTGTCAGAGATTCATGGCTTGGTCTCTGCTTCCCCCATGCTTCATGGGAGTCATAAAAGTATATGTCTACCGTGCACACTAAGCCCAGGTTCTGACTTAGGTTTGAGTCCAAGAAGCCCCCTTCCATCCACACACAAATCAGTCTGACTCGGGCCAGCAAGCTCTCAGGCCCTGGGTGCTATGACCCTGCTGGGGTGGGGTGGGGTGGGGTGGGGTGAGTCAGAGCCCAAGTTCCTCCCTAACTCAGGTTCAAGCCCTGTCATTTTGTGGTGTGGACGCAGCTCAAGTCGCAGTCCCGAGTCAAGGTACGGACATGTTAGCACAGCTGTGAGACCCGACTCCAGCAATTGTAAATCCAGCTTCACAATGCAGTGTGGACGCTCAAGCTTGGGCATGGAAATGCCCAGTCCACAAGCCCGGGACCCACAGACCTGGGCTTGGTGTGCATTGTAGGCATGCCCTAGCTGTCCACGCTTCTTTGCTGCTTACTTCCCCCTTTGTTGCATCCCAGCTGTGCTGGCCAGTGGTTTGGAGGAGCAGAGCCCAGAATCCTCCCCCCCCCCCCCCCCCCCCCCCCCCCCCCCCTCCGAGCTAGATTCCGAGCAGAGCGGTGGCTGCTTTTCAGCTCCCTGGTGATGCGGCTAGCCTGTGCAACAGAATAAAGGGGCACCTTACGCTCTGCATGTGATGTATTTGCAAGCATGCATTGATGCAAGCTAACATTAATTAAGCCTTTCTACCCCACTGCAAGGTCCTATGGGCAGTGAAGTATGACTCCGTCCGATTTACAGACAGATAAACTATGTAAATTGAGTACGTCCGGGGACTCAGTCACTACAGGCCCACCCCGCCTCCTCCTTGCCACTTCCCTGGGACAGGCGCATTTTAGGAATTAACAATAGGCAGCCGCTTCCCACAAAGCCTTGCAAGTTCCAGTCGGAAATTTGTATTTGCTGCTGCCGCCTGGAACGGGTTCCACTTACCAGCTCAGGTTCTGCCATGAGGCTGAATCCATGCACCGCCAGGAATTTGTTTGCTTCGGAGGGAGGAGAGGGGGTTGAGTTTTGGTCTTCAAAGGTAGAGAGGACCAGATCCTCAGCGGGTGCAAATCAGCACAGCCTGCTGATGGCAGTGCTGAGTTACACCCGCTGAAGGTCTGGCCCAAGAATGCTGAGAAATAATTAACTCTCTCTCTCTTATTCTTTCCATGCGGGAAGCCACCTGCTCTCTACACAGGGGAAAAGCTGCCTTTACGACACACCCAATGCTGGAGTCAGAGAATCATAGAATATCAGGGTTGGAAGGGACCTCAGGAGGTCATCTAGTCCAACCCCCTGCTCAAAGCAGGACCAATCCCCAGACAGATTTTTTGCCCCAGAACCCTAAATGGCCCCTTTAAGGATTGAACTCACAATCCTGGGTTTAGCAGGCCAATGCTCAAACCACTGAGCTATCCCTCCCTCTGGAAAAATAATGGATTGTTATTTAATGGGTCTATCCCAGTGTCCCAATTGAGACCAATGCCCCATTGTGCCAGATACTTAGACAGAAAAATATAGTCTCTGATCCAAAGAGCCTACAATCTAAACAGCAGAACATTTCCAATGCAACATTTTTTTCCATCAGAATATGCTGCTGTGTCAAAGCCAAAACATTTTGCAGCAATATATTGATTTTTTGATGACGTTTTCGATGGGAACATTCCTATAGTCCAGGATGGGTTCCCTGGGCACCTCCAGTGCAAGAGACCCGAATGGGAAACCCTGACTTTTTCGATCCCAAACAGGGCGTTTCAACACAATTCCATTTGGGGACTATATTCAAAAGGGTTTGCCTTTGTGCCAAAGTGAAACAAAGTTTCCTACTATGAAACCCCGAAAACTGTAGCAATTGCCACTCTCTGCTCAACAGACAAAGGCCGGGGAAAAGGAAGTAGGACTCTGGATGGACTATTTTTTCCAACCTGTTTTCCTTCAATCAGAGGAATCCCCTCTCTCTCCCTGTCCCCTTCCGTTATCATAAGCTCAGTGTTTCCTTTCACTTTCCCAAGTAAATTGGAAGGAGACGGTTAACCCAGAATGCAGTCTGGACAGCTGTGCGCTCTCCCCTTCGGGTCAAACAGACGCCTCCTCCCATTCCTTGACGGGGGCGGAAGGGGTTTGCGTTGGCAAGAGAAGGAGCATTATCATTATCCAGTAATGGGGAAGTCAATTAAAAGTCAGCCATTGCAGAACGCTTTCTGATTACTCTAATTATCCAATCATTGCATTATCTCACTCAGCGGCGCGACCCGGTGCGAGGGACCGAGGGGACCCAGGCCGCTTGCTCCTCAGCAGACATCGCCGTGCGTTCGGTGCGTTTCGTGGCTCTTAAAGGGGACTGCGCCTCAGCTAAGCAGGTTGAGCCAGGACGGAGGAGACCTTGCCAAACAGTAAGCAGTGGGCCCGTTCAGTAAGCCACGCCCGCCCCTCTCTAAGTCCCTGGCTGCAGCCGTGCGGCAAGGTGGCCCGAGGGAGTGCTGTGCCGCTGGAGTTGCTGCCTTTCAGATGAGCAGTGAAACTGAGGTCCGACCCTCTCTTTGTCCTGATCATTCCTGGGCAGTAAGTGCGCTCATTCCTTCGGACTTGTCTGCCTTCGAGAAAAGGCACAAGACCAGGTACAACAGCCAGCAGAAATTGACTTGTACTAATCCTACTAATAACAACCCTTTGAGTTTCTATGGTGACTTTCAGCAGAGAATCTCAAAGCCTCCGACAGGCATTAATTAACCATCAAACCCCAGCCTGGATAGCTACAAATTAGCCTCCTTTTGCATAAGAGGAAGCCATGGCACAGAGAGGTGACGTGCCTTGCCCCTGGTCTCAGCGTCAGGAGTTAGAACCCTGGAGTCCGGACTCCCAGCGGCCTGCCCTACTCATTAGCTAGCACTTCCACTCCTGATGCATCACAGAGGCAGCTGGCAGGGGATGTATCAGGGCTTGCATTATAGGGATACATGACTCTACCTTGCACCTATTTCAGGATGTCCAAGGCATGGGGACACCTGGGGAGCTTTTCCTGGGCAGAGTCAACACCTTCTGGGCTTGCAGATAGGTGGGTGAGTGTAGACAATGAGCAGCCCTGCTGTGTGGAGTTTACCAGGAATGCCCCCTCTCCGGCATTGTTCTGGTCTGTCCCTTAGGACTCCTCACTTCACGAGTGACCTTGCAGCACAGGTTCCCATCTAGTGGTTGCATCAACCCTAACTTTGTATCTGTTAAAGCTCAGGCAATTGCTTTTAGATGGGTGTAATTAAGAAGCCATTAGTGTAAAGTTTCATTTTGGTTTACGCCTTGGTCTCCATTTGAGCAGAGAAATATGAAATTAAGGTATTAGCTCCTTTCAGAAAGATGAGTCATGAGCTAATACATTTCAAGAGTGGTTTCTCAGCTGTAATGATTCTGCTTTTCTCTTTCAAATCCCCCCCACCCTTCCCTAGATTCTTGCTTCTGGATCATTTATTTTAATAATAATAATAAATTTATAATTAATAAACAACCGTAATAAATGAAGGAATCACAGACAGAATTAGAAAGAGAAATTACGACGAGGACCCCCAGCAATGCGAGCGTCCTCCCAGCAGTGCCCAGCGAACTGGAAGTGTGGGCGTGTGTGATTCCTCCCAATCCCAGCTGGGAAGCTAGCAGGGTGTGCATCCTCCCAGCAGTGATCTAGGAATGCTAGCTGGGCTGTTAGCTGTGTGGAGCATCTTCACAATATTGCCTTGATAAGTGTTAGCTGAGCATCAAATAGCGTGAACTTATGGGAGCTTACCCACAGCGGCACCCTGTCAGTGCCATCTGGGACTCCCAGCAGCATGACCTTTCCCGCAGCAGTGGCCTGTCCCTTGTCACTGCAGTACCAAGCCTGCACTAGCTGAATAAATGATTCACTTTCCTCTCACAGTCGGGAGCCTCCTCTTCATTTGCTGGGTGGCTCGTCCCCTTCTCCCCAGAGCAGCATCGGCCGGGTGCTTCAATCCAGAGACCAGCTCCAACTTTACTTCTGTGCATGCCAAGAAACCGCGCTGGACAGATGTGCCCTGGCAATCACAGCAGGCAGCTGAGACTTCGGGGGGGGTGAGCTTCCTTACGAACGGCGCCCTGTCTCTGACAGCGAGGAGTGCAGCTGGCAGCCGGAGAGGTTCCAGAACGAAATCAGTGACAGTTAGAATTGTAAATACAGTTAATCAAGGCTTAATTAAACAGTTCAATCTCTGAGCAAGGAGATGGGGAGAAGAAGAAAAAAAAAACATCCTCGGTTTGAGACGGTGAAATGCTACTGATCATCAATAATGCATCCCAGTAATGTTCTTGTATGAATTGGAAATGCCAGACAACCAAAGGCCATATGTATTTAGCTTAGATCCACACGATGTCCATGTATTTTTAATAGTGTGGCATCTTTGAAGTCTGTTTGCAAAGCCAGGCCTTTCATGCTGCAGTTGCAGAGGAGAGAGATCTCCCCACAGCTGATGAAGAAGCTCTCTTTGCAAATTACTTCCCCCCCCCACACACACACTCCCGAGCCTCCCATCTCCAACAAGGATGAATTTGCACCTCTGCCCATGCAGGAATGAGTGTGGAAGGAGATGGAACTGGTCCCCAGCATGGGATGTTCCTTCATTACGTTTAAAAACTAAGTATCAGGAAGTAAACAGGCACAAAATTCAATACTGTAATGAAAAAACTGGATGAAATTCCCCTGATATATACATCTAATCTAATCTCTCTCTTCTGTCTGTCTGATCATTTCTAATGCACCTTTCCCTCTGGTACTTGTGCACAATTTGCTCTATCTATAGGGGGAACGGGTGACTCAGGAGATCGGAATTTGCATGCAGAATCTTTTGCCTCTAAGTTCAAAATCCAGGGGTTAGTAGTTGAAGTTAGACAATTCAAACTGGAAAAATAAAACACGCCTTTTTAACAGTGACGGTAACTAACTACTGAAGGATGTGGTGAGTGCCTGAAGTCTTTAAATCAAGACTAGAAATCTTAGTAGTAGATATGCTCTATTTCCACCAAAAAGCTTGATTCGGGAATCTCTAGGTGATATTCTCTAGCCTGCTTGAAGGAGGAGGGCCTTTATACCGTTATAATGGTCCCTTCTTTCTTTAAAATCTGTGAATCCATGAACTCGCTCAGCTGTTTTTGACTGGCGTTCCAAAATATGCTAAGAACTGAGAGACAAACTTAAGCACAAACCTTCCTGGCTGGCTGTATGTAGGTTGACAATTTGCACACCCAGTTCAGCTGCTATCTATGGCCCACGATGATTCTTGCTGATATTTGGGCTGTGGTTTCTGAGACGGGGCACCCAAAAATCAGTAGCCCCCAAATTCAGTGAAGGCTTTTGAAACGTTGGCTCAAATGACCTTGCCACAATGAGTCAGTGGCAGAGAGCACATGTACAAGGCCACACACTATCTCCTTCAATAGGTAGGGTGACCAGATAGCAAGTGTGAAAAATAGGGGCACTTTTTATGGGGCAGAGGGGAATAGTTGCGTATATAAGACAGAGACCCTAATATCAGGATGGTCCCAGGAATATAGGGACATCCGGTCACACTATCAGTAGGATCATGCTGGCTTTCCCCAGCTACACTGCTGAGGTGCCTGTCCTTCCCTTGGCTCTAGTTAATGGACAGAAAGTGCAGTTTCCGTTCAGCTCTCGAAACGGATGCTTCAGAGCCCAGCAAGCAAAAAAAAAAGGAGAAGGGGTGAGAGAGCTGGTGGGGGAAGAAGGTGCGTTAATACAAAAACTAATTCTGCTTCTATTTTAGGTTGTGAACCTGCTAAATTGCCTGTTGGGTTATGTAAGAGAAGTCATTGTGTTTGTGTTCAAAGGGCAGCCTTGTACGAAACGCTCGGGACACCGCTTGAATTCTAAGTGGCCAGGCTGCGCGAGGGAGATGGAGGGAATGGGCCCTGTTCCAAATTGATTAGTTCTGCTGGCTTCTCATTATTGTTCCGTGTGAAGTTTGGCATGCGAGCAAGGTCATTCCATGTATGGGCCTGTGTCAGTGCAGGCAATTCTGCTGCACACTCCCTCCTCCCTCCCCGCCTCTTTTTCTTTTCCCCTCCCCTCCATACCACAAACAGCATGCTGCCCGCACTAGAGAAAATTAAAAAACAGCCCATAAATTTTACATGAGTTCCTGAGACCGAGGAGAAATTAATTTGATGTTGTCTTTTGATAAAGATGTAGGCCTTTTTTTATTTTTTTAAGGTTGCAGTTCTGTTCTTGTGATAATATTAATAAATAAGATACCCCCACTTTAAATAAGTCCCTGGCTTGTAAATATGAAAGAAAGAAATAACAGAACACAAACCAAAGAGGGCGAAATAATAAACCCACCACTTCTGTCCAGATTAGCCGGATGGGAAATTCCAAGCTCCAGCCCCATTCACTCCCCCTGGCCAGCCCCCACACACATGTTCTGTGCTCTGATTCATGAGCCACAATTGATGTGGGTGTGCAGTACAGGGGTGGACAGAACCTACTAGGAACTGCCAGAAGTATGCTGAAGAATGGTGCTTGTAGCAGCCTGCATGGAACTTGGTGGGAGGAGAACAGGTTGCATGAGGGATGACTTTGGAGGAGGCCCGGGCAGTTAGTCTGTGTGCTCATGGCTGGAAGGCTAGCTGCAGTTGAAGCACCTCTGTAAATAGTTCTCTTAATAAAGACTTTGTGTAGTTTTAGAAATGTGGCGTTCCCTTATGCTATCACCCATCCCGTGATACAGGAAACAGTGCTGGCGTTTGGTTTTTAGAGGTCGATTTTATGCCAATCACAAAAGCTCCCGGCAATCCAAAAGGAGAAGGAGGACAAGCAATGGTTTTACCTTCATCCTTATCGATCCTTTTGGATGTTTTATGAATTTTCATTCATTTGTACCCTTATAAGGATATTGTACAATAAATGCCTGGCACAGTAGAACGCACAATGAGGTTACCTGCACTGTGCTGGACCCTTGCTTGAGTTCTGTAGCATTAATAAGGGTCCTGGCACTGTGGCTCCCCGTTCTGGACACAAGGGGAGCGGATGGATTAGGAAGGCCGTTATCCCCAGCATTCCTATTCCCTCCCCCTCTCGGGCCCCTGTTCAGAGCCAGCCACAAGCCATCTCCATATGTAGACATAATGCCTGGTTCTGCTAGATTCGCCTATTCTCTTCTCCCTCTTCTTTCCAGACATTGCTTATAAAACTGGCATGAAAATGAGAGGTTGGCTTTAGAGAGGTTTGTGCATGTCACTTTTTTCTATCCCATCCCCCTCTGTGACACTAGGATCAGCCATGCATATCATCAAAACTCACTTACGGAATAATGGTTCTCACTGACTTCATGGCTCTTGGGTCATGTCCCACCAGCTGAGTTCAACAAAGGGATTTATTATATTTCTTCTTTGCAGCATAGGTAGCTATGTAACTGGTATAATTTGGTTTTTCTGTGCACTGTCCCTTTATGTGTCTAGGAGTCTGCCTGTCAGCAAGATCAAAGGCCACTTTGTGAGGCAGAGTTGATACAGAGAAGACAGGCACACTGTGCTCTCTCCTGGAAACTTTACTTTGGTTCTTTCTGGATTTGCTGTTTTTCACCTTAATTTTAAATATCAGCTGTTGAGAACGAAGGCAACTTGTTGCTCTTTTAGTCTGGAAAATAAAATATTCTTCACTTACTGTCCTCAGCTCTGATGTAATGTTAAGTTGCTGGGATAGTGTTCAAGGCAGGGTCCACTGCAGTCAATGGAAAAAGAGTAGTCTCCACGTTCCACTTCAGAGGTGGCTGCATTTCAGTGGAACATACAGCGACTCAAGGATGCTGAACTCTGCATGTCCAAAATTATGGAACTTTTGGGTGCTAAAAATTTGCGGGATTGAGCCCAATGTGCATAAAATACCTTGGGCTACTTCAGGATCATATCAGTACATCAGTTTTAATAATATTCAGAGCTGGCCAGAAAATTTCAACATTCTGATGAAAAATGAGGGGAAGATTCTGCAACTTTAAAAATAAATGTAAAATCTCAAACATGTAATTCCCCCCCTCCCCACCTCCGCAAACTCTTTTCAACCAAGCTCTGATGATTCTTAAATAAAGCCCCAGCAAAGAAAACACATCCTCTTTGGAAATAATTCTGTAGATCTCCGGGAACAGGAATGTGACAGGCAGCTGTTGCAATGAAATTATGTATGAACATGCACTGATCTTTTAGCTGAATACTAAACAAGCACCTGAGATTTCTGCTGCTGCTGCTCCGAACCCGCCCTCTTTATTCCTACTTTGTACAATGACTCTGAAAAGATGATATAGGGAAGTTGCTATAGATGACTTGGCAGGGTTTAACTTGTTTAACGAGCTTCGGGGCACAGCGCAAAAACATATTAGTTCACATGGGCCTTTAATTAAAGACTATGGACAAATCTACTGTTTATTCATTTCAGTTGTTTGCCTCTGATCGGAGGCTCTTTTAAGTTTTTTTTTAAGACTCCCAAATTGCATTGCAAAGAGGGACACATGAAGATATGTATTATGTTATGTATAACAGTAGCACCTTGGAGTCCCAATCAAGACCAGGATCCCATGGTGCAAGGTGCTGTACATACACAGAATGAGGGACAGGCCATGCCCTGAAGAGCTTACAATCTAAGTAGACAGGATAGACAACATGTGAGAGGGAAAATGCAGTGTAGATGTGCCTTGACTGAAGTCATGCAGCAGAATCAGAAACAGAACCCAGGACACCTGATTTCAATCCACTGCCTGCTCCATGCTGCATTGGAGTGAGGGGGAATGTGGGTTGACTTTTTCCCCTGTTTTAATTTCCAGCCTTATCAGCCAGATTGGTTTTCCCCACCCCTAGCCAGCAGCACCCCGCTCTACCGGGCTGCAGGTGGGGAGTCTCCTAGCTCTTGGTTAAAAGCTAATTTAGAGACCCAGAGGGGGTACTAAGCAGTCAATTCTTTTTTCTTCTTCTTCTAAGAGAGAAATGGAATGGACCCTTTCAGAAAAGGCTCCCTGTCACAGGAAGGGCTCTTTTGTATGCGAGTTGCAGAGTCTATTTTTCAAGATAACCTTTATTTCATGTACCGAGTGTTAGCTTTGCTGGAAAAGAGAAAAGCCGAGATAACTCCTTCACCTGTGGAACATTATTAGGCTTTCTTGAAAAAAAGAAGAATGAGACGTTCTGGTGCATGATAATGGAGGTGGAACAAATCAGACAGAGGCGACTGCTGAATTGCACCTCTCCTTCACTGTCTATCTTTGCCATCGCTCGCTCTCTCTCTCTCTCTCTCTCTCTCTCTCACACACACACACACACACACACACACACACACACACACACACACACACACACACACATTTTTCCCTCTCCCTGCTTCTGTTGCACATTGATTCTCCTTCTCCCTCACACACACACTCCCAAATTCTGCTCTCAGTCTCCTTGGTGTATATTTAGGGAGCGTCCACTATTTATTCTTTGCACTGCAGTGTTGTTTAGAGGCCCAGTCCCACTGTGCGCGGTGCTGTACAAACATAACAGAGAGATGGTCCCTGCCGTGCAGGGCTTACAACCTAAACAGATGACGAGGAGAGATGGACAAAATATTTTCAGTGGAATCATTTTCCATCAGAAAATGCTGTTTCATCCAAAGCTCAATGTTTTGCAGGAATCTGCTGATTTCAGTGGGAAAATGTTCAAAGCAATTTGACATCGAAGGGGATTTTTTGTGTTGACTCTCTTGTTCTGTTTCATTCTGGTATTCAAATTTTGTTTCACCTTTTGCCTTATAATCTTAATCTTAATCCAGAATACACTATATTTTATAGTATAATGTTTTAATGTTATCAGAAGAAAACATTTCAATATGGTTGCTTTGATGCTTTCCAATGGAACTCAAGTATCAGAGGGGTAGCCGTGTTAGTCTGAATCTGTAAAAAGCAACAGAGGGTCCTGTGGCACCAAGCTTTCATGGGTAAGAACCTCACTTCTTCAGATGCAGATTCTTCTTGCATCTGAAGAAGTGAGGTTCTTACCCACAAAAGCTTATGCTCCCAATACTTCTGCTAGTCTTAAAGGTGCCACAGGACCCTCTGTTGCTTCCAATGGAACTATTTCTGTTCAGCAAAATATTTTGAGCTTTCATCCCAAACGGATAAAATGTATTTCAGAACACTGGAATTCCATTTTCTGATCAGCTGTGAAGATGATCTCCAGTACCCCCTGAGTTTCACCAGATTGTACTGGATATGCACTAGCTCAAACAAAAGTTGTGAGTTTGATGCAGAAATTTCTGGATCTTCGGCCAGAGTTGCACAGGGGATCAGACTAGATCATAATGATATTTTCTGGTGTAAAATCTATAAACCTATGTGAGACAACAGCAGGGTACCACAGACAGATGGGGGAGTACAAGGGAGCAACGAGAGAGTTTTGATCAGCCTCTCAACCTCAAGCCAGGCCTAAAGGTTCCTCAGAGAACAATGCACAAATTTAAGCACCCAAGGAGTTTCCTGCTTGTGGCTAGAAAGACAGTGGTTCAGTATCCCCCTCCCTTCCCAGCACCTGACGTTGGGCCCCTCAGTGAAGTTCAGAGTGCCTGCCTGCAAGGGTGTGCAGTATCCCTGTCCACAAATGAATGCTGTGCATCACTGCTGGAGCCATGCTCCCGAGGGGTTGGAGGGGGTAACAGAGAACCCCATGAAGTGTGAAAACACAGAGTTTCCTGGGTCTTGAGGGAGGCACAGCTTGCTTTGTTGGGGACAAATTTTTAGACTGGAATAATTAGGGGGGAACCCCACCAGGGAATTCTCACGGAGGTTCTCTCCCTTCCTCTGGGTTTTCTTGCAGGAGGGGGGCTCTGGGTGCTCAGGGATTTGTTCCAGAGTCATTGAGCAGTGAATTTAACCCATTGTCTTCCTCTCACTTTTTGTCCATCTGCCTCTCAACAAGAAGCTTCAGATGCCCCCTGGACATAAAACACTTATAATGAAGGGAAGGAGAAGCCTGAAAGAAGAGACTGTGGTGTGTGTATGGCGTTGAACTGGGAATCAAGAGACCATTCAAGTCCCAACTCTGCCACTGACCTGCTGTGTGACCTTGGGTAAGTCCCTTTGCCTGTTTCCACCTCTACCCGTTGTCTATCTTGCCTATTTAGACTGAAAGCTCTGCAGGGCAGGGACTGTCTCTCACTTACATAGAGTGCTTAACAAAATGGACTCTGATCTTGATTAGGGTCTGCCCTGATTTAGTGCCAGATCCCTCCGCCCCTGAAGAAGTAGAGAGCATGGCACTCAATCAACAGTGCTGCTTGTGGAGTCAGCATGGGTCACTGAACCTGGGCCTCAATTCATGCTTGTTGTAGCAATTTCAGCAGGCGGCAAACTGCTGTTTTATCTACCTTTTCCCATCCATAAACAGACCTCCAGCCTCCAATATGGCAGGATGGGACACTGCAGGCAACATGCATCATTCCCCTGGCATCCCACCTGGGATTGGGGTTTTAAACAAAAATTGGAAATAAAATTAATGATCTGTTGTGAGTGTATTAGCGGCAGCTTCTCCCAGTATGCTGGAGCGGGCCAGCTGTGTGTTGTGTAATGCTGTCCCGCCCCAGGGGGGGAGGGCAAGTGGGGCAATTTGCCCCGGGCCCTGCAGCAGCCCCCATGAGCGTTTTTCAGGGCCCCTGGAGCGGGGTCCTTCACTCGCTCCGGGGGCCCCGGAAAACTGTCGTGGGGCCCGGGCCCCCAGAGCTTCTTCCGCTCCAGGTCTTCGGTGGCAGGGGGTCCTTCTGCTCCGGGACCCGCCGCCAGAGTGCCCTGAAGACCCATGGCGGGGGGTCCTCCCGGGACCCGCCGCCGAAGTGCCCCAGGCCCCCTGAATCCTCTGGGCGGCCCTGGTGTAATGTAGGGGTGGGTTTATGGTGTAATCATGATGCTGTATATTTACAGAGCTTGAGATTTCACATTGACTAGATCCTACCAGCTGGGGAAAAGTTCTGGGGCTCGTGTAGGTCAGCAAGCACTTTGCAGAGAAGTTGCTCTGAAGCTGCTATGCAGGATCTGTGCTGCACCATAAATTACAGGATCGTTATTTCTTAGTTATTTAGCACTTACAGTGTAATTAGTTCCACTTAATGTCAACTCTTGCCAATATGTCTTCCATTAGCCAAAAAATTATAGCTGAATTTTAAAATGGTGGTGATGCACTAGCGGCTTCGGGACTCCAGACTGGGTGTGGGAGAAGGGAGGAGGATGCCAAAGGGGGAGAGAAAAGGTCTGCTGTGTGAATGTCAAGCCAGACTCCTTTTACTCTGGACTCTAACAAGCAGAAAATCCCTCTTTCCCAGGATCAATAATCCATCCCAGGCTGCAAGGAGGAAATCCACATAGGGAAGCTTGATTTGAATGATAGAAAACAGGAAACAGCTTGTTTAGTATCATGGCACTGGCCTACATTTTCAAAAGTTACTTGTAACTTTGGGTTCCCAACTTGAGACAACGTAAAGAAGCCTGATTTTTGGAGGTTTTCTGAAAATCAGGCCCCTTTCAGGCCTCTCAAATCGGAAATCCCAAAATGGAGGCAATCCAAATCACTAGTCACTTTCAAAAGTTAAAATTTTAGGCTCCTCCCTGCATGGAATTCTCTCCCCATAGAAGTTCAGAATGGTCAAGGAAAGTGGCGATCACAGGTTGGGTTTGGAGGGTCACAAGCAAATGTCTTCCTTTCTCCTGGCATTCTGGGTTTGGAGCAGCAGAGAGATTAGAAAAGGTAAGAAAACAAACTGCAGAAAATCTGTGGCCAGCGGTGGGGCAGAGGGAAGGTAGCAAACACATTGCTGCTAATACTCATTCCAAGTTTACAAAGAATGTGCATTGTGCCAAAATGTATCCACCATAAGGCCTAGCACAATCGGGCATCTTGATTCTACCATGAAATAAACAATAATAACAAGAACGTTTTTACAACGGAGTTTACCAGTCCAAAGTGAATTTCAAAAGTTGTATACGTGGCTATTCATGTCGGCAGTAATTAGGACTTCCTCCTCTCAGGAGACAGGAACCATACCATGTGATTCAGCTGGCCAATCGCAACTGAAGCAATCAACCCAGATGGAACATTCAATATTACAGCAAAACTGCTCACGATAAATCTTTGGAGATTATATCTATCTATGTATCTATCTATATATATATAACGAATTTACCGAATAAATTTAAATAATGAATATAGTCAGAAGAAATCGTGATCTGCAAAACTCCGCGAACAGAAACAGAAGCTAAATTCATCTGATAAATTATTCATCGCAAATTATTCGCTCAGTTTTAGACCATTCCAATGGAAGAGATTTAAATTGGCACCCAAAAACCGGCCCACTTTCTCCATCCTGTCACCTCCACACAGGGCCGGCTCGGGCGTTTTTGCCGCCCCAGGCAAAAAAGCCTCCCGCCGCCCCCTCCCCCCGTCCCCCCCCAGCACGGCAGGGGAGGGCGCCAAGCCCGGCCACGGGCTGCTCTCCCCGACCGGCCAGAGCGCCAGGGGGAGGGCGGGGAGCCCGCCGCGGCTCCGCTGGCGGCCGGAGCCCCGGAAGGAGGGCGGAGAGCCCGGCCGGGGCTCCGCTCTCCCCAGCGGCCAGAGCGCTGGGGGAGGGCGGCGAGCCCGCTGCGGTTCCGCTCTCCCCGGCGGCCGGAGCCGGAGCACCGCGCCGCGCCGTCCCCCTCCAGGTGCCACCCCAAGCACAAGCTTGGTGGGCTGGTGCCTGGAGCCAGACCTGCCTCCACGGTGCAGTCAATCTGTGTGATGCTTTCCCAAGCAGGAGCTTGCGGAGGCCTTGGGTATGGTCAGTCAGTAGAAAGGTGGGAGGCCCTTTTTCGAAGAGGAGGTTAACATAGTGCTACTTACCACTGAGTCTGGGGGCCACTCATGGTTGGGAAGGAGATGGAGTTTCATCCCGCAATGAAGGGAAGGGACTAGATTCACCCAAGCTAGTGATTCAGTGTCACTTACACCTGCCTGGACCACAAGAGCTCGCATCATAAATAGACAAGGCAGACAATGAATAGGAAGGGAAACAACTGGCCCAAGGTCATGCAGTAGGTTAGTGGTGGAGCTGGGAATAGAGCACATGTCCCCTGGCTCCTCCCACTGCAGTGCCCTGCCCATGGCACCACCTGCCCTTTGTGACGGCATCACTTCCCTCTTTTGGGTTCATGCACCATGTTGCTCTTTCAGCTCTCCCTCTTCGCTGTTGTGTGAATGCATGCCTTGATTCTCTCCGCGGCTCATGCATCTCCCACTTCCGCACACATCCCTGCTTCCTCCTGGATGCACGTGTCACTGTGCAGGTCTCATTCTACCCAATGGGGTGCCTGTATATACACCACCAGCTTCTCCATGCTGCTGTGTGCCGGCCTCCCTCTTACTCTGTGCCTGTCAACCACATCTCCCAATTCTGTCTTTATTTACTGGCTAATTATATTTATTGCCTGTGTGGTATTGTGGGATTGCACCATTTCCACTGCAGAGAAACCTGCTGCCCACACTGACCCTTCACACTCATTTTCTTCTGCTTCATTTTTCTTCCTGGAATGAAATGTGACTTTGTCTAGCAGTGCTACCCCCAGACATCTGCCATCCTTCCCTGCATTCTCACCCCCATAACTCTGCCAGTCAGAGAGCTGGCAGGGGAGGATGATGGAAGTGGGGAAGTTAAGATTAGTGCTTGACAGATTTAAACATAGACTGGATAAACCACTACCAAATCTACTCGGCCCAGATTAGTCTCTGGTTCTGGGCAGAGATTGGAAGGTCTGCAGTGGCAAAAGTGTCCATTAGAAGAGAGGTTCCAATGACACATGGTGATTGCATCCTACATTCTACAAGGGACACGCATCCAAGCCACGCAACCCCAAAATTGGCTGTGCAGGGGACCTGGCTATGGCAGGTTGAGGATACACTGATTCAGTGCATCCCTGAAGCCAGGGGCGGCTCCAGGCACCAGCACACCAAGCACGTGCCTGGGGCGGCAAGCTGCAGGGGGCGTCCTGCCAGTCGCTGTGAGGGCAGCAGTTCAGCGGAATGACTGCGGGAGGCGCAGTCCCGCGGCTTCAGCAGCAATTCGGCGGCGGATTAGCCGCGGGACCGGTGAACCTCCCGCAGGCATGCTGCCGAATCCATGTTACCAGCGGACCTCCCGCAGGCCGAAAGCCACCTGCCTGCCGTGCTTGGGGCGGCAAAAAACATAGAGCCGCCCCTGCCTGAAGCAGCCATTTTGGTGGGGTTCGGTGGCAGAAAGTAAAGCTGGCCACAACCGATGGAACCCCTGGGGAGGGTGGCAGTGGATACTGGTCTCTACGGGGAGGCATTTCTGAATCTCACCCTGAGTCCCAGAGGCCAGATTGACCCTCTTGGCAATTCAGTTCAAGGAGACTTCATGGGCGTGACAAGATAGAGAGGAGGAGCCAGTACATAACAGAGACAGTCCCTCAGGTCTCTGTCAGAGGGAGGCAAGCTCCACCCAAGATAGGGATGGACTCCGTTCTGGGTTATTCCCAGCATCCATTTGTCATCGGTGTCCATTCCAGAGCCGGTGGCCGGTTGGTACTTAGCATGGTGCCGTCTCTCTCCTTCCTCTCCGGGCCAGAAACCTCGTTTCATTGTTGCTTTTTGATGGGAAGCCTTTTAAGATTCCTGACCATTGGAGCGAATCTCCCTCTCTCCCACTCCCCCGTGTCTGGGATTATGGGAGTAGAAAAGAATCTTTCTCCCAACTTCTGCTCGCACGCTGGCTGCGCAAACTCTGTGTTTCGATGGTGTCTTATCCCTTCCACCTCTAGTGCATGGCTGCTGCTTCCGTCTTTGGCAGACCCTCCTTAGGCTTGTACTGCAGCGAGGTAGCCTGGTGGCGTGCCGGCTCCCATCTGTGGCAGTCCAGCGTGTTGCTGGTTTTGATTTGTTCTTCCCCGTGACTTGTATGTGGGTGTTTTGGGCACTGAAGGAGCCCTTTGTTCAAGAAAAGGCACAATTGGCACCGGGTGGGGTGAAATTTAGCCCAGTGGAGGGAGGAACCTTGCACTGGTGGAGTGGGGAGTAGAAGAAACCCACAAGACCTGCTTTCTCCGTTCACATGAGTGAGAAGGCCTGGAAGAGACAGGCTGAAGGGGGAGTGGAGACTGTGTGTTCTCTTAAAGAATCAACAAAACTTATAAAAAAGGGAATTACCCAGGGGAGTGGAGTCTGTGTGCAGAGCCGAGAGAATTTTTATGGAAGAAAGATATTAAGGCGAAGCAGCCGATATTTGAAATGTTATTTGAAGAGAAGGTTTAATCTGATAGGGTGCAGACAGAGAATTAATGGATTTTCAATGAGTTGTACGGCGCTCCAGAATGGCACAGGAACAAAGCGAACGTTCTGCTGCTGCTGCTGCTGGGGGTCAGTGCCGCGTCCCCAGCAGCGAGCAGGCAGCTGGAGCAGAAATCAAAAAAGCAATTGAGCAATAGTCGGCTAAATCCCAGAGACACTTGGGAGGGGTAAAAAAATGCCTCCGAGGGCTGCTCTTCTCTTAATTAGCTGAGAGTTTGGTTTGGCTTGGATAGAGCCAGGGATGGTTGTACAGAGAAATAATTCCCTAAAGCAGCAGTCATGCCCTGGGGGACCTGGAGGGAAGCCAGATTGGCCAAGGAAGGCAGGGGCTGTTATGTGTGTGTGTCACAATGGAGTGAGGAGGTGGGATAGCCCATATGGCCAGGATAGGCAAACTGGTCTGGGAAAAGCCAGTCACCATCCCCTACCTCCCCTGCTTGGCAAAGCAGCTCTTCAGCCAAACAGGACCCCACCCCCCGGGCCGGCTCTAACTTTTTTGCCCCCCCAAGCGAAAAAAAGAGTGTCGCCCTCCATAGCGCCGCCATAACACACACCCTCTGCACCACGACGTCACCGCCCCCCCCCCCTCCCCCCCCCCC